>NW_024066135.1:0-184778 GCF_013036055.1 Alternaria burnsii
ACCCTAACCCTAACCCTAACCCTAACCCTAACCCTAACCCTAACCCTAACCCTAACCCTAACCCTAACCCTAACCCTAACCCTAACCCTATTAACTTCTAAGTACCTATTTTCTATATACTTCTAGATACTATAGAACTAATATAGGTATTTATTACTTATACTCTAGATAATACTATAGAGTAGATCTACTAGTATATTAGTAAAGTGCACCTCTTAAAGATTATCTACTAAATTTATAATAACTTATAGCTATAAGATAAGTATTTTTCTTTTAAAGTAAGTAATACTAAAAATAGCTATTACTTATTAAAACGCGTATAGAGAGAGCCTACTATAAAGTAGGTAAATTAATAGCTAAAAGAGTAGCTTAACTACGCGTTACTAGAAATAGTTACTAGTACGTAGGATATAGCTACTATAAAGAGAATAAATATTACTTTCTCTAAAAAAGAGTAGAAGTATTAGAACTTTATAAAGTAGTTATAGAAGGTTAAAGTTAGTAAAGTAGCTAAAATAATTAACTATATAAAAGTAGTAGCTATAGCCTCCTATTTATAGGACTAGAAAGCTGTACTTTAGGCGTAGAGGGAGATATATAAAAAAAGTAAGTATTTATTTCTTTATATAAAGATAATAGTAGTAGCTCTCTAAGCTAAAGGCGATTCTTTTTATAGCGTAAGTAGTATATAAGATATAGTATATAAAACTTAAGAGATACTAACTACGCTATTATAAGTAAAATAGCAAGGTTATATAGATATAGTTTTAATAAAGAAAGAAGTAAAAAGCTTTTAGAATCTATTAGTATTAGTAAAATAAAATAAAATAGTAGATATTATTAGAAGTATAAAGTATTATTAGGTTATATCTACTCTTTATATAGAATACAAACGTCTAGAAAACGTCTTAAGTAAGAGAGTAAAAGTAATAAGTATAAAAAGGCGTAGAATAGTAATAGTAGTATAGGAGTAACTTTTCTATACGCTCTTTTAAGCTTATTATAAAAACTACGTAAAAAATAACTATACTACACGTTACTAATTATAGAACTAATACCTAGACTATAGTAAATAGTAGTAGATATTGCGATAAAAGTTTAAAATAGGTATCTTTACTTTAATACTAAAGAGTAGTATACTATACGCTTTTATAAAGCGTAGATCTATATACTATTTAGAAGATTAGATCTAAATAGTAATAACGTATAATAAGAATATATAGGAAACGTATAAGGCTATTAAACCTCTATTCTTAAGATATATAGTAGAAAAAGTACCTCTAGAGTAGCTATTTCTTAAGGTAGTAAATAAAGAAGATATAGAAGATTAGTTATTTATAGTACTACTTAAACCTATAGAAGATAGAGATAGGTCTTTTTAGAATCTTATAAATAAATATAAGATTCTTAACTTAGAGGATAAGTTTTATTAATATAAAGTCTCTTTATAGAATAGATAATTTATATAAGTAACTAAGTACTTCTAGCTATACTAATACGCTACTTTTTCTTTTCCTACTTACACGTAACTTAGCTTTTACTAAGCTACTACTAAGTAGAATAATTATAGTTGTAGTAGAGTTATTAGCTGTATATAAAAAAAGTAGACTAGGTTTTAGATTATATATAGAAGTAAATAGCATTCTTACTATAAACTACTATTAGATTCTGCTATTAGATTTTGCTATTAGATATTAGAATTAGCTGTTAGATTTTGCTGTTAAATAGTAGAATTCGCTATTAGATTTTGCTATTAGATATTAGAATTAGCTATTAAATATTAGAATTAGCTATTAGAATTAGCTGTTAGATTTTGCTGTTAAATCTTACTAGCGGATTTTGCTATTAGATATTAGAATTAGCTATTAGATTTTGCTGTTAGATTCTGCTGTTAGATTCTACTATTAGATTTTGCTATTAGATATTAGAATTAGCTGTTAAATATTAGAATTAGCAGTTGGAATTAGCTATTAGATTTCTAACGCACAGGCTAATTTTTCGAAGATTTAATAGCAAAATCCGCGATCTTAATAGGTATAGATTTTAATTAAAATTTAAGCTTTAAATAAGCTATATTACTCTTCTATATAAATAATATTACTTTTTTATATATATAATATTACTTTCTTAAAAAGTAGTATTACTCTTTTATAAGTATAATATTACTACTCTATATTACTCTATAATATACTAGTGTATATACTACTTTTTAGATAATAGTAGTCTTTTATTTTATATTTTAATATATATAGAAGTTAGTTTTTAGTTCTTAGAAGTTAATTTTTAGTTTTTAGTTCTTAGATATTATATATTAGTTCTTAGAAGTTAGTTCTTAGTTTTTAGAAATTAGTTCTTAGTTTTTAGAAATTAGTTTTTAGTTTTTAGAAGTTAGTTCTTAAATATTAGATATTAGTTCTTAAAAAGCTATCTCTTAGATTTAGTTTTCTAATCTAGTTTCTAGACTTTAAGTACTTAGTTCTTAGCTAATATTTCTAGTATATATACTATATCTTACTTAGTTCTCTATAAGAACTATTAATCTTAATATATATAGAGGAGCTATACCTAATCTAGACGTAGATCTAAAATTATAGCATAATTCTATACTAAAAGGTATAGCTAGAAATCCTCTATAGTAGCTGTGTAGCGTGTAGTTACGTAAGGAATATTAAAACTTTACTTCTATTTTTTAATATAGATATCTTAATAATAAGAGCAGCTATTAATAAACTAAGTAAAGATTTAAAATTCTTATATAATTCTATATAAAATAGCTTCTTTAGATTTTCTTTAGCTAGCTCTATTACTAGATTAACTAAGCTTAATCCTACTACCTTAATTTTACTCTTTATTTCTTATCTATCTCTTATTACTACTAATAAAACAGCTTAATCTTACTAGAATTAAGGATATCTTCTAAAGTAAGAACTATTAATCCTAATATATATAGAAAGATCTAGCTAGTATCTATTAAGCTAAAGGGTCTTATAGCTAGATCTCTCTAAGTAGATCTAGCTACGTTATTAGTTATAAAGTAGTATTAAAGCTAGATATACTTAGTATCTTATAATATAAAAAGGGTATAGAAAACCTTATAGATACTAGGATATTTATATATAAATATAAAGCGAAGGTTTAAGATTATATATAAGTATAAATAAAGTTATATAGATTCTACTATTATATTCTACTATTAAATATATAAGTACGTATTAGGATTTTGCTATTAGATTCTGCTGTTAGATTCTACTGTTAGATTCTGCTGTTAGATTTTCTATGCACAGACTAATTTTTAATAGATTCTGCTACAGAATCTTAGATCCTAATATACTTAGGCGCTGCACATCTTTAGCGACGCGTTTAACATCCGATATGAACCTAACCTAAAACGGCCCCTATACCTAGCTAATCAATTATCGTCCTTACCTATTGTCACCGAATGACGGCGTACTATCGCGCATTAATGCGATGCTTGCGCAAGTACTCTTCAAGGATCTGAGCGCACGTTTATCGCGCAAGCCGTAGTGTGAAGCGATAACGGGGTGGGAGACAGAAGAAAAGAAGATGAACATGAAGCGCATAGCTCTTGATTGGTGGCCTTTGAGCTTCAATCAAAACACGGCATGGAAGAAAGTAGGTGGAACGTCCGAAGACGATGGCGGACCAGCAGAGGAACTCATCGTCTGATCCTGGATACGCCAGATCAAACCCTGACTAGGTATTATCTCTGCGAATGCCAGGCATTCGAGGTCGTCCTTGGCTAATATTGTGTTCGTGCATACCTAGGAAGACGTCATGGATGGACGCTGTCCAACAGGCGAACTTGGCGCATCTCGGCCCGCCGCGGTTGCCGCCTGTCAGCCTCCCCATCACTGGACACCACACCTCAACTTGACCCGACCACTGCGCATACAAGCACCTGTTCACCACTTGATATTGCGCGATATCGGCACAGATGCTGATCGTACATACCATGGGATGTAAGACAAAAGTCTAGACCCTCGGTCGGTATTGTTCCGGTGCGGCCTTCTAAGTCATGGGAAACGAGTCGTCCATAGTAAAAACCTCCGCTCGCTTGGCGACGTTTTGAAACCGCATCCGTGCAGTCCATCAATCATGCGCACTATCATGCACACCACACGTGCGACATGAATAATTACCGCAGGCGAGGTGTGGGGTACATGCGGTCTTGCTCGTTCAGGGAGTAGGCGTCGCCTCTTCTAGCCTGGCGCTTGTGTATGGGGCGAAGAGTCGGAAATTTCAGGCATTGGTGGAGCTTCGACAACAGCGCTTTCTCATCTATTATATCTTGGCAACTGACACGAGAAGGACATTGTTCATGACTGGTGCCGGAATACTTGATGCGAGATGTCATAACGAAAGAGGCGGTCGTGGTGGGAGTATATATGGTACCTGGTACCTGTAATCGTGGAGAGACAGTTTATCTTTGACCTACAAGATCGCATCAACACCCATCTCCACCATCAAGGTTATATTTACTATGCGTTCTCTTACATTTGCTGCTGCAGTTGCAGCATTGTCTACTGCCAACGCGAAAGACATCTACGTGTCGCCAACAGGCACGGGAACGGGAACTTCTACCGCCCCCTTCGGCTCGATTCAATCTGCTGTCAACGCTGCCGTGGCTGGCGATGTGATTCTCCTTCGCGCAGGTACATACAAACCGACCACCAATGTCCAGATCACCAAGAGCGGCACTAGGACTCAGCCTATCACTCTCCGTTCTTTCGAGAAGGAGAAGGTCATCATCGATGGTGAGGGTATGCCTGGCACGCCATACGCCTTGGACGCGTCTCTACCGAACAAGGAGCGCGGTGCTTTCCATATCGAAAAGGCGAATTACTGGAAGTTTTACAACCTGGAGTAAGTACAGCCGGCTACCTTGATTATCACCATCACGCATACTGACCCATGTCCAGAATCATCAACGGCCCCTACGGTGTGTACGCCCGGGACGCCTCGCACAACCACTACGAGCTTTTGATCACTCACGACAACTACGAGACTGGCTTCCAGCTTCAGGGCGCATCGTCGAACAACACTGTCCTGTACCTCGACTCCTATCGCAACCGTGACCCGCGCAAGAACGGCGAGTCAGCCGACGGATTCGCATGCAAGGAAGGCTCAGGTGAGGGCAATGTCCTGCGCAATGCGCGTCTATGGGACAACGTTGATGACGGGCTCGACCTCTTCATGTTCGGATCACCCGTGACACTGGAAGAGGTATATGCGTGGGGTAACGGCTTCAACCGCTGGGGCTTCAGTTCTTTCGAGGGCGACGGCAACGGTTTCAAGCTCGGTATCACGGATAATCCGCCCGCCAACCACATCGTGCGCAACTCCATGGCTTTTGCAAATGCGAAGAAGGGCTTCATCGATAACGGAAACCCGGGTAGCTTGACTTTCGAGCGCAACACCGCGTGGAACAACGGTGACGTGGGCTTCAATCTGAGGAGCTCCAGCTCGACCATGAACAACAACATCGCTGTGGCAAATGTGGGTAGTGCGCAGGTTAGCTTGACCGCGTCGGGAATCAAGGCTACAGGTAACTCGTGGCAGTCGGGTAGCTGGTCTAACTCGAGTTTCACAAGTGTTGACCCATCTACGCTGAAGAAGGCGCGTGGTGCTGACGGTAGGGTGCCTGCGAGTGACTTTTTGCTACCGAAGAATGGTGCTGCTATTGGTGCGACTACGCGAACCGACGTTTGATTTGACTCTGCAGTGGAGGTGGTTGGGCGCCTTACTGTCTTTTCTTCTTGTAAATATTCCATTGCACACGCCTGTAAATATTGCAGTGTCCTATTCGTTGCATAACTTTTCTGCTAAGAGCCTTTGACATTGTGTACTTATCAGCAATGACTTGGAGCGATGATTTTCGACATTGAAGTGACTGTTTCAGTAGCAAGCCTTCCCTGCTCTCCAAGACTGTTGCCATTGGACGTTTTCCTGGTGGTGGTAATATACCTCTTTGATGCGTACCTTAGCGTACGTGCAAGACATGTGTCACGGAGGATAGGAGTGGGCCGTCCTCAATGGGTCGTCGCTGTAATTTCTGGGGTAGTATTGTTGCCATTGCGGGTCCGCGAGTACCTTACATGGGAGCGTTTGACAAAACAGGGGCAGACTCTCCCTGCATTCGTGGACAAGAAACGGACCGATATGGCTCTGACCACTTGGGGACTTGCCTGTGATTGAAGAATCAGACTGACAAAACCTGCATCAGATTTCCGCTCGGATCGATGATCCCGCCACGGCCACCTTCCCCAATTCTACGTGCACCCTGTGCGATCTACCATCACGAGGGTTCTTGGATGGAGCATTGTTGAGGTTTTCAGGCACTTTCGGCCCGAGGACTGGCCTAGCAGCCTCAGCTGAACCTGCACCGGCTCTCCTTCGGCGCTGAGTCTGCACCGAGGCGGATGTCGCGTCTATGCGTCCCAAACTCCGAAAAGATACATGCAGATACTTGAGTATACGCACGCTCATATGCCCGTCAAAAGAACAATGTAGTGACAACAACTCCTTCACTATATCTAGCATCACTTGATGGTCGTCAGTATATGTACATGTGCAGTCTTACCCATATGTCCCGGCGGATCCGTTAACAGTCTCTCTTGATGCGATGGAGGTGTAGATCTTCAAGCAAAAGTTGAGTTGTAACAGCACTACTGGGGTCTTCGCGTGTGCGCTAGCGTCCATCTCAACAGGGCAGGGGTTGGCGAAAAAGCGAGGAACACCAATAACAATGGGCATCTACGAGATTGCAAGCACCGAACAGAGCCCGACAGGAGCCCCATTCCTTCCACCGTCTCTACTGGCATGCAAGATTCCGATAATCAGCTAAGGTCTGGACGTCACGAGAGTGATGCGATGCGCACGCAATGCGCGCCGTTCGTAGGAACTAGGATTGCGGAACAGCGGCAAGTGGGCGAACCGTAGCTCGAAGCTAGTACTCTCCGTGCTCTATCGATGGGTACTTGCTTCCGCTTGTCGACTGTTACATTGGTCCACTTATCACGAGACGAACCGAATAATAACAGCTATAGCAGCGTTCTTATTCTACGAACAGTGATTCCAGATTATGGCTTGTGGAACTTGAATCCCACGACCCCGAGGCTACCTAGGTAGCGTTGAACAAGAATCTTCTTCTTCCATGGACCGAGATGCACGGATACGGTACAGCACAATCATACCCCGTCTCGGCTATCACGAGGTTTAACCCTAGTGCTGTCGCAGTCGCAGCAGCAGCATCGCTCCAGAACGTGGGGTGTTCGAGCGTAGCGATTGCGGCTTCCCCGCAATTGCAGTCGCAACATCGTTCGCGCCACAACATGCAGGGATCAAATCGCCTTACCTACCGATCCCGCAGTCATCGAGCTAATCATTCTGCGCTAGCGGGAGCGGAGACAAAATGGCATCAGTCGACCGTCCTGCATCACTGATTCAGGGACGCGCTGAGCGGAGATGCTTTACTACGCCAGACAACCAAGGATAAGAGAACAGTTTAAGATGCGTCCATTCGGAGTACAACATCGTATATCGTCAAAGGATGGGAGCCCCTTTTGAACAAGGAGCTACTGATGATACCTGGCAACGCTCGGATACGCACGTCGCGCGCGATGCGACAGTCTTTCTATGAGCGATTCATCAATACGATCAAGTAGCCACGGCAAGCTTGTCGACAATCAGACCGATCAACAGGTTTAGTCGACTATCTAGGTTTGCAAGTTCCGACATTCGGCTCGTGCAGAATCCAAGCCGAAATCATGCCGCCCATCGGGCCGCTTGACTCTTGACAAGTCCACTTGCCCACTCGTCCGCCACATCTTCAAACAATCATGACGTTCCGTGAGATCAAGAAAGGCGTACAATCGAGTCACCTTCCCAAACGCCAAGTCTAGCAAGCTGAAGAAGGAGAAGAGCGACTGTTGTAAAAGCATTGGGAGATCGAAAGTGTAGCATACCAGTAAGGCTATTAAGGCGTCCCATGGCGTCAACGTCGCGAGGCCTGACCGCCTGTAGGCATGCCCAAGAACAAGAAGCGAGATACGACAGTAGTGTCACACCAGAACACCAAAAGTTGTATGATCAGCCCCGCGTGTCGCCTAAATTACAAAGTGCCAGAGTGCTGGATCATGTTGTTGATGCGGCGGTCGGAACTTTCACATGGGATCGATGCTGCATCCCTGCCGGCATATCAAAGTTTAATCGTTGTACGCACTCGCTTGTTCGCGTATGACCACTCATGTTCCCGATTGTATCCCAGCTAGTTGATTCAGAGCCTGTAACCTAAGAATGTCTCACGGCACTTCTGCGGCTACCATCCCGGGCGGCACAAAACCCTCGATTCCGTGCAGTGCTAGCTCAAGTCATCTTGGAATGATTAACAAGTCCCCACCCTCTCTTTCCGCTTCTCCACTACAATACAAGAGGTCGCTCTTCAATCGTCTCCTGGAGGATCATCCCCTGTCAGTGTGACTTGTCTTCTTTTACCAGCGAGCATTCTGCCATAGCATTCACGCCTTTTTCGGATTCTTTCGGCCGGTTCTGTCGTCTCAAAAGTCTTACATCGATTTTTCCTACTCCTAGACCACCTCCAATGCGAACTCGATAGCGAACTACGAACACCGCAATGGGTTTCAAGCCGGACGCTGGCGTGATGTGCGCTATGACCATCACGTTTGGTGTCGCTACGATCCTCCTAGTCTGTCGCATAATTTCTCGAAGGATGACAAATGTGGCACTGTGGTTGGATGATTACTTTGCTATGGTTTCCTGGGTGGCGGCTGCTCTTTACTGTGGCTTTGCGTTATACTGTAAGTCGGGATCGACCAAACATCTCCAAAACTTTCTTCCCGGCCGCAAAGTACCAACGCACTGACTCTTACTCGACAGGGACGCTTGTAATGGGTCTCGGCCACGTCAAAGCAGACATTCCTCATCCCGCAGAGGAAGTTGACGAATATGCCCGGTTTGGGCTTTTCATGGCTGAGTTCCTATATGCATGGTCACTTGGAATGTCCAAGCTAGCTATCCTATGCTTCTATTGGCGCCTGTTCAGTGTCTCCAACATTCGACCAGGAATCTATATTCTCGGGGCATGCACCATAATCTGGCTCACCATTCGGACCTTCATGACTATTTTCCACTGCGTACCAGTCCAAGCATACTGGAACTTCAACATCAAAGACGCTGTGTGCACTATTGATCCCGGCAAGTTTATGTTCGGCACGACCCTGGTTCATCTTCTCCTCGAAATCTCAGTCTTGCTACTGCCCGTATTCCAGGTGGCCAGTCTCAGACTTCGCCCAGGTCAAAAGTTTGCTGTTGTGGCCATGTTCATGTTCGGTATCTTGTACGTCCCTTTCCAAATCTCGCTTTCTCCTTTGCTGCACTATCCTTGAACATCAATGACTGACTCTTTCTTGTAGTGTCTGTGCTGCGTCAATCGTTGTACTCATTGTGTGTATCAATCTGAACGCTAAGACGACAGAGATGTCAAGGGATGTCAAAGGCGTCATAATTTGGGCAGGCACGGAATCATACTTGGCTATCATCTCTTGTGAGTGTTTTCGCGATCCGAAATGACCAGCGTTTTGAGTACCGATGCTGACTTCTCCATCATCAGCATGTCTCCCCATAACAAGACCCGTCTTCCGCAAATTCCTGTCCAGCACCATACTTGCCTCCAAGTCCCACTCAACTGGCCCGAACCCTCTCAGCGATTTCAGCGGCAAGGGCATCAAACTTCGGAACAGTCATCGAACGAAAGAACTGGACGATAATAGTTCGGAGCGGCAACTCGCTCAACACGACGATGGGTCATCTGGCCGTGGTGATATGTACTATGAATCTTATGCGGAGCGCGGGGGATACAACAAAACTGTTGTTAGTCGCGTGGACGAGATACCTGACGGTAATGCCAACGCTCCAGGAACGTATGGCATTCAGGTCAGGAATGAGACTAATGTACGTTATGAATCCATCTGAATCAAAGTTTGAGGGCTATTTAACTTGCCCTCATCGAGAAATCTCTCCATACATTGTCATCATCATATATAGCTTGTAATAAGACTTACATTTTCCCTTCTTTCCTCTAACACTCTATGAGCAGTTTGTGGTGAACGATGGTGAGGGCAACTCGCTGAGTGATGATCAAGGAGAGGTTCAGCACAAATGTGTTCCGCTTAGTTCACGCAATAGAGAGTATAAAGTCACTATCGTAGCAAACAGAACGTTGAAGCAGCATGAAGTTCATATCTTGGAGAACTAAGGAGTCGGTGTACCGTCATTGAGAATTGGGAATCCTTCATCGTTGAAGTATACTGACTGGCCAGCGCGGTAAGAATGCTGAAGAGCAGTACATATCTTTCCCGCCTCAACAGCATCTTCTGCAAGGCTTGTCAAAGGGTTGTCAAAGAGAATCGCATTGGTAAACCCAGTAATATTTGTTTCATACGTCTGGGGGAAAAGCTTGAAGGCATCAGGCACGGTCTGCTTGCGAACGCCATGCTTATCCCGAATCTCGACGATACTAGCGGAACTGACGATACTGTGCCCTTTTGTACCGCACACGCGTGTTGAGTCCTCAAGCCCGTTTGTCGCTGTCCTAGCAAGATGTGTTGTCCAAACCTTACCATTGGTAAACTCAACGAAGCCCCAGGCATTATCAGCATCTCCGAACGCGGCGAGATCGGTGTATACAGCTCGTTGACCGATAGCTGTAACTCGCTTGACTTGGTTTTTCGGGTTTGTGAGGTTGGACGTTACGTCCAAAAGATACCGTCTAGTATGAAAGAGGTTCCGTGTTGATCTCTCCAGATACAGAGAGAACTTACGTGATAAATACCCATGTCAAGGAAAATGCCGCAAGAATGAGCAGCGAATGCAACGAAGTGACCTATGAATCTTAGCTTACGACATAAAGCATCTGATGCATATGCGTTCGCTTACCAGCAGGATCTTGGACGTCGCTCATCCAGGTCTCAACCGCGTGAATCTCTCCAAGTTCGCCGCTCTCAATAAGGTCCTTAGCCTCACAATACGACTTATCATCTGAATCAGAGTCAGCTTCATTCTTTGCCTGATGGGAAACGCATCCGCTCATCGGGGCAGTACACATACATCGTCGAGTAAACGGAACAAGGAATTTGAGATCTGGTCGAGACTGGGCCTTTTCTATCACAGTAGCGGCGGTGATAACGTCTACAGAGTTGGGCTTCTCACACATGACGTGTAGTACTAGAACATCTCGATAAGCCGCTTTTGGATGGCTTGAATGCTAAATGCTTGCGAACGTGGAGGGGTCAGCGTAACACAGGCAATGTGACATTGGGTCAAACTCGCAACGGCGGTCTCTACTTCGACGCAGGCGCTTGCAAGGAGATCAAGGTTGAGCAGGGTTATATCGACCACTTCACGGAGGATAAAGCGGTTTTGAGTAGAGGTCGAGAGAGAGAATTCCATATAGTTGTATTTGCGACTAGTTTCACAAATACGATTGAATCTATCCGCGCTCCACTTGGGAATGAGATCACGAGCAGAGGTGAACCGATCTGGGGTGTAGATGAGGAGGGAGAAGCCAAGACAGCTTTCAGGGAGTCTGGTGTGCCAAATCTTTGGATTATAGTTAGCTTCCTTCCCATAACCCGTTACGTATCCAAGCTGCTTGCGTTGCAGCTGAAAGCACTTAAGGAAGGTGTCACTCATCAGCCATATATGAGTTGAGAGCCATTGGTACTAGCTTGGGGATGAGATTCCTGTAGACTATATATTCACAACAAATACTTTCATCACCCCAACTAGTGTATCAACTACATACCCACGTTAGATCTACGTCACACTTTGATATTTCTTAGATCACGTTTTCCAATATGCACTGCGAGTAGAATCTAGTAGAATATACTGTGGTTACGGAGAGATACGTAGAGGGGTAGCTAAAGTTGCATAAAGAAGAGCCTCTCCAATATATAGTTCCACGGCTCTAATGTCTGCCCTGCCACGCTTACAACTAAGAAGTAGTCGATTCTCTATCGGCAGACGAGGTTGCCTCGCTTGGGAGTGCCCTTGTCGCACATGCACTGTTGGCCCTGAGCGCAGCGGTGGTTGATAGCCCACTTGCCGTTCACGCAGTACAGCTTTCTGTTGTCAGACTTCAGATCTACAATCCATAAGATGCAAAGACTTACCACTACAGCTCTGTCCTTGATACCACAAGCATGCGGGTCCGATTCGCCGCCGCCAAACGTGCAAGAGTCGCCGGCTGCGCGCAAGTCGCTGCCGCAGAAGTCGATGCCGCCACGGGCTTCGAGAGGAAAGCGGTTGACAGAAGAGAGATCTTCGACAGCAAGTGGGTTGGCAACGGCCAAGAATGGCACAAAGGCCAGAACGGAGAGGTACTTGGTAAGCTGCATATTGAGCGAAAGATTCGAGTATGAGTGAAGTGTTGTCGTTAAAGCTTGAATGAAGTGCTTCGATGGATTGACGATGGATCAAAGGCCTTTTATACATGAGAGAGCGTCTGTACTGAGCTTGCATTGCGAGAGTGAGGAGCTGCGGCGGGAGGCCTTGATAGAAGCGCCTAACCGTCTCGAGTTGGGAAATTACTTGCCTGTTGACGCTACTTGGCGGTACCATATGAAAAAGAAGGCTACAAGGAGTGCGATGCTGTCTGCGCGATAGGACCGGTAGTGAGATCCGGAAAGCCCCTAGAGATGGGTTGGTTGAATGGAACTCAGGATAGACAAGCTAGGCCGGCATCTCAAGGTTGTCTGCGATAGTGGGAGGCCTAGGCTGTAGTAACTCTTTACGCGATACATCTGAGCCTCTGTGGGTTGTGGTACTACCCCTGTCCAACGAACCAATAAGGCACGCTTCCAAGGGGCGGGCGGAGCGGCCCCTTCCTGACGGATCTATAATATCGATGCAAGGCCCGACGCTAGCCACCGGTAGATGAATTATGTAAGGCCCCCAGACCCTGCATGGCTCTGGACCAGTGGAAATGCTTGTAGACTTCTGAACGGCGACTATACCTAGAGGTCTCATATGCAACAGAAACATTACGGAACGAAAAGTTAGCAACTATGTAAGATTACTTTGTACAACCCGGGTGCCGGTGTCAATGTCATCGTTCACTTTAAGGCATCCCCTAATGACTAGACTAGGATGACATAGTACGCTGATACTTCAGATGCAATCTATCGCCTACCTGGTCCAGAAGTGGAAGTAATCGAAGTTAAGTACCTCACAACAGCCACCGAGGGCCTGCTCCCAGCAGCACCAAGGACAGGAGGTACGGCACAGATGTGAACCTATCTTGGTAGAGAGCGACGGTAGGCATCTAGACCGAGGCTTTTCTTATTGACCTTTCATGCTTTTCCCGTGCTTTGTACAGTAGCGTAGATTCGTCGTGCAGTTCAACCGCTGGGGAAACCTTAGGGGCGTACACAGCTAAGCTTCAGCCCCATACCCATGATACGCTTGTAGCACAGCAATTGCACTTCTTCCGCCACTGACTACGGCTTTCGAATTCATTGGCGGCAGCACGTACTGCTTGCAGCGGTTGTTTCACGATCTTCCCTGTCCTTTACATTGTCGGGGTTCAAGTGGTCGGCGACGTAACTGCTTGCCTGATTCTTGATCGTTAGCGTTGACCTCTTACTGGTAGACGCACTTTATCCACTACTATCAAGTCATCATTCCAGAGATATTTGTGGCTATGTCGGCACATGTGTTACCTGACCATGAGCATTAGACGCACAAACACGGCAGATCGAAGCTGTCGCACGGCGAACGCTTCAGAAGCTGCATCGGGCATAAGCATGCTCTTCCCAGACTATAAACATCGGTCATGATTGATCAGTTGTGATATGTATTGGGGTGCGAAGAGAGTCAAGGGACGCAGAGCATAAGCGGTGACTTTCGCGAAGCCTGAAGGCGCAGCTTCGTCTCACGTCGAGCAGGCTGTAAACGGGCGCTTGCCGTAGTCTGGGGTGGCGCAGTTGGCACTCACCAGTTCTCCGCGCGGGGTTCGCCGGCGGTTGATTGTACAGTATCGGTGCGCGTAAAGCCCCACCCACAACACGATAGCTTCATGAGTACCGCAGCTCAAACGCCTGAGGAACCGGGTAACGCAGCTTTTGGAGACCTCTCTGCTAGCCAACCGTCCGGTGAACTTCGTTAAGTAAGCGTTTTGATATGTCGTACAAGCTCGGCTTCGTATTCTGGGTGGAGGATTTGATGCGCAACGTTGCGGGCTCTTGTCAGGCCTTAGTTCCTTCGAACGAGTGTACTGCGCTAGAGATCGTACTTGGCAATGGCTTTGCTATATATGAAATCATCTCCTGGCTCGTGTGATTCTATTTCTCCAATCGCTTTTCGAATCCGACGCCACTCAGCGGAATTGTGACGCGATGAAGATGTGTTGTTGTGGGGGTGGGGCGTTACGCGAACCTGTGCACTACGCGCACCGGCACGGTAATCCTCAGCTGAGCTATCTCGGCGTCAACAACTGTACATGCCACAATGAGCAAACGTTGATATCTCTCACGACTTTCACGATAGGATCTAAACAACCTACTTAAGTTACTGTCTGCAACAAGCTATTGATAATGTACGGCTGACTGAATGCATTCTGATGATCTTGTTGTTCGTGCGGAGGAACTACCAGGATGCGCATTCTCGACTTTAGATCGACTTCTCAATCGGCAGTTCTATTCCTCTAACTCCAGCTTCCTCTCTAGCTCACTCATGTCTTCGCAGATACGTGTTGACTATTTCATGATGACGTGCGTGCCACCATGCTGAGATGCACTTTAGACTGTCATTCCACGACTCAACGTCACAACACTAGCTCGCGAATAGGGAAGACACAGAAAAACATACAGGATGTGTTGCTGCAGGCTTATTGGACATACATCGTGACTTCGCCTACAAAGTCCCCAAGGACTGCACTTTGTTGGTGTTCTTCACCTTGTTGCGCTCCCTGAGGTCTAATTCCCTCACTACCGCTTTAGCCAATTTCCTCCTCTCTTCGCGATCCTTCTTCTTCATTTCGTCCAATCCTATCTTGCCTGATTGCTGGTAGCGGAACTCTTTCCAAAATTTCCCATAGAAAGTGAGGTGCTGGTCTGCTTTCTCCTCAGCCTTGCGCTGATGGTGTTCTTCCTCGTCCTCAGTGTCGTAGAATTCCAGATCGCCATCCTTTTCAGGGAGGCAGCGGATGGTTTCAGATGGCTGTGTGTTGATGGAGTGCTGGTGACGGCTTTTATCCCAGGCTTTGGTACGTTTGTACGCCTTGTACCCGTCTAAGCAACTGAAAAAGAGGAACAATATAAGGGTGGGGCAAAGTGTAAAGGCCAGAATACAGCCAAAAACGATGAAACCAATGTTCATGATGAGATTTGTCCGAAACCTCGTGTATAGGTATGCAGAAGAATTGCTGACTTCAGAATAAGGGAAGGGAGGACTGTAAGGAAGTGGGTGGTTTTCTAGTCCTATCCGGGTAATCGGGGTCTCTGACGCAAGCGATGCTGTGCTTAGTCTTACCGGATAGCTCGGCCGTTTAGACAAGTCAACTATCGATCCCCGCATGGCAAGCAACGCCACCTTGCCCTAATAGGAAGGGACGCGACATACTGTCTGAACATTGCTGTTGGCATTGCACAACAACAGGAACAGCGGTATCAACAGGAGTGTAGTGGAATAAAGACATGCAGCGTATGTATTTGAGGAACAAACTCTAAAGCGGCAGAACGATGTTAGCTTTCTCTTGTCCGCGCACGGTCCCCTGCTGACTCCATCTCCATAGCATATTCGCACAATCGCAGAGTCTAGCACCATGAGCCTATGACGATTGGGTGACTGTGATCGTTGAAGCTGCATGACTCTCCTGCTCGTTCAAGTCCAGTCGTCGCTGTAGTATGCATAGCAAGGCCGCCGCAAAAGACAGTACATCCAACACGTCAAATATCGCCTCGTCCCACCTCGCGGCAGGTTTCTTTGTATCACTCTTTGCTTGGCCGTCCATCGAGACGTTTGGCCGGATCAGGGCGATGCCAGTCAGCTGCGCTGTCTTTTAGATTGGTGCTGTTCTTATAACGGCTACGACCTCGAGCTTGCCGATGCTGTATGCAAGTCGAGCCTTGCCTGGCTTTGGTGTGGGTGCTTTGACGGGTATCATCCCATCTTACATTGCGGAGGTCGCTTCTACCACTGTTCGTGGACTGTTCACTGGGGATCTTGACGCATGTATCAATTTCTACTTCCAGGATGTGCTGTACTTATTTCTTTCCCCTCCTGCAGGTAGCATACCAAGTCGGCTCGTTGGTCGGTTTCTGGATCAACTACGGCGTCAACTAGGGGGGTTAAGGCTAAGAATGAACGGGAGGATATCGAATCTGTATGAGCATTTTAGTCCTTATTGAACATGAGACAGGAAACATGTTGAGTGCATAGAGGAGGGTTATGTAGTGAGGGGTTGAGGAAAGATCTCAAGCTTAAGATTAACTACATCAATTAGAATTCGCTTTCGAGTAAGCCGTACACAGATAGAGCATTGAGTGACATGAGTACCACAAATTCTACAGCGAAACGCGCTCGATATCATTCTTCGCTGCGTGCGATGTAGCCTCGAAAGGAAGCGTCTCCTGCAGCGCCGCAAAGTTCTTCTCTGCCTCCCAGTTCCAGATACTATCCGATGCGAAAAGCAGGTCAATCTCCTCAAGCGTGCGCTGGTTCGTCTCAGGGTACAGTGCCCAAACCATGGGGATCGTAATCGCGTTGCATGCGGCGAAGATGTACAGCGTCTTCTCACCGAGAGAATCGAACATGATTGGGCAGAGGAGCGTGAGCCAGCCGTTTCCGATAGACCAGCCGACGACGCCCCAAGCGTTGCCCTTTGCGCGTACCTCGAGCGGGAAAATCTCTGCGGGGTAGAGCCATGGGACTGTCAACCATGTTGCTCCGAAAATGGCTGTGAAGATGAAGACCATAGATACCGCCGCGTTACCGTATGATGATGCCGCACTGGTGTCGCCACGCTTCGTGGCTTCTTGACCTAGGTAGGAGAACCCTCCGGCGAGCGCCATTGCGATTCCTTGCCCTGCCGAACCCCAGTAGCAAGTCCATCGGCGGCCAATACGGTCCAGAGTGAAGACACAGATAAGTGTCGCGAACATGTAGAAGATATTGTTGAGGCCTGAGATCCACTGTCGCTTTGCTGGACTCATACCTGCAATGCCGAAAATGGTAGGCGCATAGATTGTAACACCGGCGATACCGACCCATTCTTGCATGATCTGGAGCCAAACCACAAGCTGAACGCGACGACCAGTATGCAGCTTGCCAGAGCCGATTCCAAACAGCATGTGAAAGTAGCTCTGCTTACGGAAGTTGGACCGCTCCAACTCGCAAGAAGCCACAATCTCTTGAAACTCAGTCTCCGCTCTCTCCCTGTCTTCCCCCGCGTCACCTCGAAGCCGACTCAGCACGTACCGTCCTTCGGCCTCGCGACCGACCTTGACAAGCCAACGCGGCGACTCCGGGAAGAACATGACGGCAGCCATGAGTATCATGAGCATCGGGATTTGGAATGCGATGGGGAAGCGCCAGATGAAAGACGAAGTACCGTCGCCGTAAAAGGAACATGCATACTCAAGCCAGTATGCGATGACCACACCGAGGATATTGAGTGTGAATTCGATAGCGATGAATTGACCGCGCGAGGTATGTTCCGCAGTCTCCGTGGCCCAAACGGGAATGATAGAGTTGAGAATGCCAGTACCCCAGCCGTTGACAAGCCGCGCACAAATCATCCACTCGTGATTCATCGCTGAGCATTGTAAGCATGCGCCGACAGTCGCGACAGCAGCTCCGACGAAGATGGTCTTGATGCGTCCGAAGCGGTCGCCAATGGAGCCTCCGACCAAGCAGCCCACCAAAGTCCCGAGGTAATACACTGAAACGATGCCGCCCTGGAGCAACGTATCGTCAACAACGGGACCACCATCCGCACCTTTGTGGCCGAAGCCCATGAGTGTGTAATAGTCGTAGGCGGTATTGACACCTCCCATCATCCCTTGGTCGTAACCGAAGAACAGAATTGATAGTCCGGCGATGCAATTGATCCTGTCATCATGGTGAGCCAAGTCTACAAACTTCCTTCGGCAAAGACGCACGCGATGAGCAGGCTGCGCTTCTCATATCGATGGACGACATTGTACTTTGATATTTTGTCCATGGTCGAAAATGGCGTAGCGCGATGTCGTACCCAGGATTGGGTGTGTAGAGCCACGAGAGGATTCTAGAGCTCAAAACGCAGGCATCGGACGTCGCATGAGCGACCAGACCTCTTTATAGCATACTGCCGTGAGTTCAACCAGGTTACATCGTGGCCTGCGCGCGTGGTCGTTCAACGGTGTGGAGACTCTGTACCCATGGGGCCCCAATAGCTGGAACGGCGGCCCCTCAGCAGCGCTAGATGGCGGGAACGTCTCCAGATGCAACCATGGTAGTGCGGATCTTTCAGAATTTCAGGTCTTCAGACTTGCTAGCTGAAGGAAAATCTTGTGCGGCCGTGGTCGAGCGATCCAAGGCTTACCAGACGCGGTAATCCGCCCAGCTGCACAGACGCCGCTGCACTTGCCTGAAGCTTACCGACATCAAGCCTTGCGCCGAGTAGAGCACAACATTATAGAAGCTGCTTGAAGCTTTGCAATGCGAGACTCCGCGCCAAATTGCATGCGAAGAGTTCCGTGTGACCAGACTGCGGCGGCCGAAAGCCTCGAGTTATTCATTGATATGGAAAGGAAGGGGTCGTGGTCTTTCTGGAAAAATTGTTGGTCGGCGTGAGTCCCGAAGTCGCCGCTTCAATTGCCGACGAAGATGCGTGACAGGGCAATGCTGTGCAATGACGTTTTGACCAAGTTGACAAGAAATCGGACGCTTCACTTTCCCAATACGAAGCTCAATGCTCCAGAGTCTTTGCTTTTCGTGCAGCAACCGGCTAATGTGTGATTCCAATTCACCACCGGCCGACAACTCATGGCGAGACCATCACGCGTCGCAATGCTATTTGGCGCGTACGGAAACCGCGGGATGCTTTATAGCAAATATGCCTCAGACAGAAGCTGTGTTGATGGTATGAGACTGTTGTGGGCTGCGGACAGGACAAGTGCGACGTGCACAATATGTAGACCAGACCGATGCGCCTGAAGACGGTGGGCATGCGGAGAAATCAATAGCCGTGGGGCTCAAGATGGCGTAGAAGTGTGGGGACACATGGACGAGTTGTTCGGATAGATTGCCGAACGGGTGCTGTTCCACGAGGTGTCACGTGAAGTACACCACAGCTCTTATCGATAAGACATCTTCTCGTGCCAACGCGGGTCAGCAAGCTTCCGGGTCGTCAGCCGGGCGTGAGTGACAACACTCCAAGTGCCGCTCACCATGCGCATCCACGCAAACGACTCACTGCGCCATGTCTGGAACCGCAGCCTGGCCGCCGTCTAACGGTGTCACTTCCAAGATCGTTCCGCGAGAGAATGCCGTTTTCCAGATTTCCTATTCGACCGTCGTACGCGCCCCAGCACCGCTCGTTTTCGACACGGTCCTCCACGCCGCCAACTATCCGGCATGGAACACTTGGGTCCCTCGCGCGGAAATCCTCACACAACCCTCGTCCCCTGAGGGCCCGCAAGATGGAAAGGCAAGCGATGACGCCGCACGACTGCGACGTGAAACAGACGCTGACTTTATACACATATCTCCAGGCCCAAGATCGTATGACCATCGGCTGCACAATGCGTTTCACCGTCGTTATGAACGCAGACAAACCGGACGCTGTCACTTTGACACCGCTGAAGGTCGTAGACATCTGCACCCCCTCGTCGCCGACATCGTACCTTACGCCCGAACAACTCGAGGATCCAGCATTCACGGCTGATCTCAGCAAGGTATACAGGGTGAGCTGGACGGGCAATGGAGGCATGTACGCGTTCGGCATGAAGCTGGAAAGATTTCATGAGGTCATCGTCACCGGTGAGAACGAGTGCGAAGTTAGGACCTGGGAAATCATGGGTGGCATGCTTTCGAGGCTTGTCAAGGTCTTGTACGAGGACACGCTGAAAGGCAAGGTCGGCCTCTGGTGTGAGGATCTAAAGAAGTACTGCGAGAAGGTACATAACGAGGCGGTGACAAGTGGAGAAGCATGAGAGGTATGGCAACCCGCTTGACAAGGTGTTATTGCGACAGCTCAGGGAGAACATCGCCTGCGATCGGCCGCAGTGGCGTGAACATGTTCCCATATCTCCCTAAATCCCACACCACACCTTGGCCAGTGCCGTTGCCATGTTCGCATACATCGACGGCTGGTAAGATTTGGAACCGAAAGACCGTCGCCGTGTTCTGACTTGGTAGGTTGAGGGTATGTGCGATGATGTAAACATTTGCTTCGGCTGTAGATGTCAATCTGTTGAATCGCGGCTCCGTTGTAGGCATCAGGGTAGTGATGGTCTCAACATGTTCCTGATACTCCACGTGATGCGACCCGCTGGCGCCGTCAACTTATAATGTCGCAAAGTCTAAAGCACTTCGCGTGCAGCCAATGCACGCGTCGAAGGGTTCTACTTCAACCAGATGATGCTCCGAAAGCGCAGAAACCGAAACCGGCACCGAGTCTGCTGATGAGTCTGGAGCAATGCGATTATCGTATCATCCTGTACTCTATACTATTAGACCGCCATAGGATTCCAACGACGTGAAGTGCCGCAGCATCCACTCCGGTCCAGGCTCATGGGTTGTGGCTAGACGCACTCTGTACTCCAGCGCTTCGAATGGATGGTAGTGAAGACACAAGGGGCAGACGTGAATTGCTGTATATTAAGAGATCATCTGCGAGATGGCACGTTGACGTTGATTCCCATGTGTCGCTTTGAGCGCCAGCGGCGGTGATGACATCTCAGCTTGAACCCAGACAATTCAGTTCCCAGTTTGTGAGAGACCGGAAGGTCCGATGCACGGTTGGCTGTCATGCTGCTAGCTCGGAAGTGATCCCTCTCTATCGGACTAGCGTCATGATCTTCTAGAGCTAAGCCTCATTGGCCTGACGCCTTCTCCGCACAAGACCCTCGACCCTTTCCCATCCCCAGGAAAACAACGCACTAGAGCCGCGATCCCACGCGTTGTTGCGTCACTGTCAGGCTTCAAATTTCCGACTAGATGGCGCAACTAGTATGCTAAGTTTGCGAGGACCTCTAGACACGATGTTAAGCTCAATACCCCGCCCAGCGCTCGCCAATGCCTGATGTCACTCCTTGATAGAATGACTGCAGCCATCGGAGAGATGAGTAAACTTTTCAAAAATGCGACCATAGGCGCCTGAACATACGGCGGTCCCAGTAACCTTATCGCCTTTCGTAACCGACGTTGTCTCGGGTTGGCGTGGAAGATGTACAATGAGGCATTTCTCTGACTAGGATCAGATATCTCGGGAGAGGTGCCACCATTGCAGATTCGGTGTTTCATTCCGGCTTCTATCAGTTCGCCGCTCGGAACGATTCCCGGCGACAGCACGTGAGCGTTGGGACAGGAACTCGGCCTGTGCGTACCTTAGCGTTCATGGGGATCGCTGTGGCTCTTGACAAAAGTGCGATGAAGGCGCTCCAAAGGGCCCTGTGAATTACGTACCAGTACATGTACCCCAGATCGAACTACAGAAGGGAACCAGTTTTAGTTCATAAACACCAAGCGTTCACCACTTCAGCCCTGACCTAAATCTCGTCAAACATTGATCACAGCCAGTCTGAGGGTGTCCACCCATCTCTACCGTCATCGGAACCTCGTCTTCTTCATCTTCATCTTCCATGCACCCGGTCGTGCCACTCTAGTCTCACCATGTCTTACGAGCCGAATAGCAACCTTGATACGACTCGGTCGCCCGAAGAGAAAAATGAGTATGATCTTGAACCGCAGACGACACACCGCAGAGGCAGTGTGTTCAGCACAGGCGGACGCAGGGTTTCCATCACCGACGACGTCTTTGGCGAGATTACAGAGGAGGGGCCCAACTATCGCGATGTATGTCCTCGCATCTCCCCGTACATGTTGCGCATTAGCTTACAAACCTAGGTTGGCTGGATGGGTTCTGTTGTCGTCATGATCAAGACACAGATCGGGCTGGGTGTGCTTTCCATCCCGTCTGCATTCGACGCGCTTGGTGTGATTCCCGGAGTGCTCTGCATGATTGGTATTGGGGGTACAATTACTTGGGGTAACTACGTGGTTGGTAGATTCAGGCTCAATCATCCTGAGGTCTACAGTATTGTAGACGTGGGTGAGATGATGGGCGGCAAATTTGGCAAAGAGTTCATGAGCGTTGCCTTCATGCTTTGTGAGTACCTCGACGACGTGAGAAACGGTGAAATACTAACGATCGAAAGGGTGGATCTGTGTGGCTGCGGCTGGCTTTTCGAGTATCTCTACCGCCCTCAACGCCCTTTCCCTGCACGGAGCATGTACTGCTGTTTTTGTCGCCGTGGCCGCCGTAATTGGCTTCTTGACTGGCTCGATTAGGACTCTTGGAAAGATCTCGTGGCTCGCATGGGCTGGTGTTATATCCATCATCACCGCGCTGCTTACTTTGACTATCGCAGTGGGCCTCCAGGATCGTCCAGCAGCTGCGCCTCAAGATGGAACGTTCGTTTCAGATTACAAGTTGATTGGAAACCCCACATTCATCGAGGCAATGTCCGCTCTCAACACCTTTGTCTTCGCCTACGCTGGCACACCCGCCTTCTTTGCCATCATGTCTGAGATGCGCGACCCCAGGGACTACAACAAAGCCATGTACATATGCCAGGGTACGATGACAGCTATCTATATCATCGTCGGTGTCGTGGTTTACTACTTCTGTGGCTCCTACGTGGCATCTCCTGCTCTTGGCTCTGCTGGCCCTCTTCTCAAGCGCGTCTGCTATGGCCTCGCTATCACCGGTCTCATCGCTTCGACTTGCCTCGTCACCCACTACCCAGCCAAGTATGTCTTCCTCCGCATAATGAAAGGTTCCAAGCACCTTGTCTCGAACTCCAAGACCCACTGGATTACATGGCTTTCGTGCACGCTTGGTGTTACGCTCACAGCCTATGTCATCTGCTCGGCCGTGCCAAACTTTGGCTCCCTCATATCGCTCGTCGGCGCTCTGCTTGCTACATTCATGTCGATGCAACCACTCGGAGCTATGTGGCTGTATGATAACCTCAAACGCCCAAATAAAGGCACCAAATGGGTAATTGGCGTTGTCTGGGCCTCGTTTGTGATTCTTATCGGGACATTCATCATGGTCGCTGGTTCATACAGTGCTATTGTTGGTATCATTGACGACTACAATTCTGGGACGTCTGGTGCTTGGTCTTGTGCTGACAACTCCAACTCGGGCAGTAGCGGACACTAAGTGAGTGATGTAGTTAGCATCTGTTACCATACCGGTCGTCTAGGTATTGAAACGTGTCCTTTTGTCTGTGGTTAGAGTATTCTGCGTTCAAACATGTCTGATATTCGCAAGTCCTGCGGTGTAGACCACTAGCGACACAGGTATATTGTGGATATTGAGATTGATCTTTGGAACTATGTTGTTTGCACGATGTAACGGTTTGACTTGTTCGATATTAGTTATCCTCAAGGATAGAATCATCGCTGTATGATAGTCAGGGTCAAGATCACGAAGGCCTTTTTGCAGTCACAAGGTTTCATTGAAGCTACCAACGACATACATGATACATGATTTCAATATCGACTTCTCGAATAGTCATGATCTAGCCGCATGACTTCAAGCGTTGTTTGACAGCCACTTGCCCTTCACCGTCTGTAACCCTAACGAGCTCAAATAGCCTGCCAGCTCTTCGGTTTGCTCTTTTGCGAGTAAATCAAACGGCCTTCGCAGGCCACCCGTCTCCCACCCTCGCAGCTCCATGCCCGTCTTGACCGCAGAAGGGTAGTTGTGGCTCTCGAGGAATTTGCAGATGGGAAAGATCTTCCTCCACAGCTCTCGCGCGCCCTGAAGATCGCCCTGAACGGCCAGCTTGTTCCACAGCTCTACTGAAAGCTCAGGTATGATGTTGGTAGCGCCCCACACTGAACCTTTGGCCCCTGCAGCAAGGCCGTAGAAGGTGAGGGTATCCCAGCCGTTAAATGCCGTAATCTTGTCATCGAGCTCGAAAAGCAGCTCCGTCAGCGCCGGCGCGTTTCCTGATGTGTCTTTCATGTATTGAACGCCTACTTCTGACAGAGACGCTAGCTCCGTGGGGGAAAGGGTGATGCCGCTAGCAGAAGGAATGTTGTAAAACATTATGGGCAGGTGTGATGCTTCGTGTACCTCCTTCATCAGTGTCCGCAGCTGCTGGTAGTTGACAGGATCATAAAACGGAGGAACGACCATCAATGCATCAGCACCAGCCTTAGCTGCATGGGTAGCTAGATCGACGCACTCCCACGTCGACAAGGCGCCAATGCCAGCTACAACAGGAACCCTTCCCGCTGTGTATTTAATGACAAGTTCCAGGCCGTTCTTTCTCTCCTCTGATTTCATGGCTGTGAACTCGCCTGTTGTGCCTCCAGGGACAAGACCATGGACTCCAGCATCGATCATCCGGTTGATATGTGCTTGTAGCCTGCCCTCATGCACCGTCTTTCCATCGTCGGTGAAAGGCGTGATAAGTGCTACTAGGATGCCGCTAAGCTCTCGAGGCGCCATAGCTTGTGCAGAGTTCGAAAAGGGATAGTCCAAATAAAAGATTCGTAGGTGAGGATCGTACGTAATTAGAAGGCGTACGGTGTGCAAGATGCTGGATACTGAGAAGAAGGACAACAGTGGTGTTTACTGGAATATGAGGCTCTATTAACACTTCACAATTCTCAGGAATGTAGGGATGTCAGGATGGATGTTGCGGGGCATCATCCACAGGAGTGGACTTCCGGAGTGAACTGCCGGATATGGTTAGTCTGACTGACTTGTTTCCGACCACGCTGATCAGTCACATCGTGAGGGTCTAGATGTCGATTGAAAACTTGATCCAGTATGTTGTTCCGTAAGCACCACGCCAAATCGTTCCGGCTCTCATATCGGTAAATGTGTAGCACATGATGTCCAAGTGCGCTTCTAGATACCTAGCTTATCTCGCCCGGGAGTGTCGCATCGCTCATAGCATCAGGCGGAGACTGTCGAGCAACAACGCATAATTGAAAGATCATCTCCAATCATTGGAAAGAGATCCTGAGAACTGCACAATCGTAAGTGGAGAGAAACTCCGCATTGCGTAAAAGAGTGGCTACAGCGCAACAGAACTTCTGCGACAGACAGCCACCTTACAACATCATACTTTCTGTTTCAACCATGGCAAACCGGGCATCGAATCTTGACCCTCTAGTCTTCTCAATCCAGGATCTTGAGAAGGAAGGCACAAAACGTCTTTTAGAAGAATATCGCGATTTCTACAATGGTGGCGCAATGGACATGATAACGTTCGTAATCAACCTCTCCACTTGGCAATCTCTGATGTGATTAGGCTTCGGGACAATGTTTCGGCCTACGATCGATACAAGATTCGGCCTCGCGTTCTTCGAAACGTCTCTCGTTTGGACTTGACCACAGAAATCTTTGGTTACAAGGCGAGTTTCCCCTGCGGAATCAGCCCAACGGCGATGCATTGTTTAGCACATCCAGACGGAGAACTGGCGACCTCAAGGGCAGCGGCCAAGGCGGGGATACCGATGGCCTTGTCCTCATACTCAAACGTTGCATTAGAGGATGTCAAAGCCGAAGGGGCTGGAAATCCGTACATGATGCAAATGTGCGTTGTGAGAGACAGGAATCGTACCCTACAGCTGTTGGAAAGGGCTGAGAGTAAGTGACCCACAGCGTTGCAAGTGCAGACTGACATATAGACAGAAGCTGGCTACAAAGCCCTCTTCCTCTCTGTCGACGTACCGGTGCTAGGACGACGGCTAGGAGAAATGCGCACGAACTTCGCCCTGCCGAACGATCTGTCCTTCCCAAATATCCTGTCCAGTGGGGAGGGCGACTTTGGTGATGACGAGACCAAGCGCAACGGGCCCACAGCTTTCGACGATACACTGGAATGGGAAGAAGTCATCCCGTGGTTGCGGAAGCATACAAAGATGGAGATATGGCTAAAAGGAGTCTCGTCGCCCGAAGACGTTGAACAAGCCGTGGCTACGGGTGTCGATGGTGTCATCATCTCGAATCACGGGGGACGTCAGCTCGATGGTGTGCCAGCGACGTTAGATGCGCTGCGTTCCTGTGTTCCAGTCGCCAAAGGACGCATAAAGATCGCCATGGATGGTGGTATCCGGAGAGGTTCAGATATTTTTAAGGCTGTCGCACTTGGGGCAGAGTTTTGCTTTTTCGGACGAGTCGCGATATGGGGGTTAGCTGTAAGTTCTTCTAGGCACACACCAGCCCTGCCACTAACATCCTTGCAGTACAAAGGTCAAGCGGGCGTAGAATTGGGTATCCGCATCCTGTACGAGGAGTTTAGATCAACGATGGCCTTGGCTGGCTGCCGCTCCGTTAAAGAAATAACGACGAACCATCTGAGTGTCTTGGAAGGCAACGGTATCCTTGCAAAGCTTTGATGTAGATGTAGGAATGGTATGATTGATGACTTCAATTATGCACGCCAACTAGTATAGCATCAGCCAGAATTTACCCTCTCGCAACACATCAACCCAGGAGTAAACTTTGCCTCTATTGGAGATGCCGCTCTCAGGATCTTGTATGGCCCCCGCGACGTCACGTTGCTCCCATACCTCTCGCATGACCTTTTGTGAGGCAGTGAAGCCATTACAAGCGGATCGACTTGCACCCTTCTCCATCCACCCCATCAACCAATCCCGGGAAGACGTTGGCAGCGCTTCACATCCAGCGATGAAAGCTGGCCATGGCGTACCTAAAGATATCATGTTTGTGGGACCTTGTGCGATATCGAAGTCCCGTAGTGCTGTGATGACGTCGTTGACATGCGACTGCAGGATGAAAGGATGGACGTTGCGAATCCTCCGATAGAAGAATATCACCAACGCCGAGCCCATTGCTCTCAACATCGCTCGACTGGAAATCGAATGATTGGGTGTAATCTCGTTATTGCTCTCTGACGGCACAGAAGTCTCAAAAACGCTGTGCTTAGCGGAAAAAGAGCATATCATGTGCTCTAGTCGTGTCGTCTTCTTTTGTAGAGAGTCCGTGAAGGACCGCGGCGTTTGCTCGGTCGTTCGCTCTAGAAAGTCAATGATGTTGGCGACTCTGGTCGTTTGCGATACCAGGCTGAGCCAGTCCTCTGGAATTCCATAAATATCCATATAGAGTGTCTTTGGCCATTCGCGAGGATCTGAAAGGTGGATATCTCGGAGACCAGCCTCCTGGTCTTTTGATGTTCCCATGTGAACATCGCTATCTGGACCGTGTGTTTCCACTCGAAGAAAATCGTCGAGTTGAGGATGTTCATCTGCCAACATTGCGTTCTGCTCCGAGGCTGACGAAACGCTAGAAACTGCCGTGCTTTTCTGTATCATCCTTTCTACCTTTTCATGAAAACCGGCGCTGGTGAGGTCATGCAAGATAAAAGTGCTTTCACCAACAATCCGGAGCCAGGTATACACGTGGTGTAGTAATCGAGCTTTGCGAGAGACATCTCGCTTGGCCAGTCCTCGTAATCTCAACAGGCGCTCCGCATCGATAATGTAGCATCTAGCGTCGGCCGAATTGCCGCTCAGTGTCTACTAACATTTAGCACGATATCCACAACATGATGGGTTTCATACCGCAAGCGCAACGAGACTGAAGAGAGCCATTAGCTGGTCTTTGTACTTGGATTTTCCCGGACCAGCTGTTTCCGATTTCAGAGACTCCTGCATATGGCTCTTAGCATGCCTTGAGGCATAATCCAGGATCTGGGCACCTCTCTGGTGCGAAAGAACGTCAGTATAGTTCTGTGTCTTGGTAATGGTATGTGCAGAGCAACCGATGATAGCGAACAGGTTAGCCAAGTTTGCGTGTTTGAGATTGGAACTCTGGAGAAACGTTATATCGGCGAGAGTATGTACGGCATTGCTCCAATTGAGAATCTCCCACGGCGACTTTGAGTGCATCGGCAGCGGTGCGAACTGGGAAATCACGACATCTCGAAAGTGCTTTAGAAGACCTTTTGCATCTTCTAGGACCTCAGCACCATCTAATTCCGTTTGTGCATATGGAGGAGGTTGTGGGCTTGCGACTGCTGCGAAAGTACCCATACTTTGTCCACTCAGCGATGGTTCGGCTTCGTAAGTATGCTGTAGAAACTGATCTCCATCATTGAATCCATGTGGGTGACTAGCAACATTCGCTAAAACTTCAAGCGAATCGTGATATGTTTCATCATGTATGACAGGCATAGGAAAACTCGTCGTAGAGCCAAACAAGTCGTTCCACCCGAGGACGGCGGAGTTGTCGAGCAACGACTCCAAGTCAGAGAAGGATCTGGCAGAATGGTAGCTGAAGAGATCAGATTCGTTCATCTCGATCCCTGTGTCACCTTCCATGTGGCGTACATCCTCCAACGGAAGCATAGAAGACGGACATGCTGGTGGATGGCTGGAAATTTCGGCGCTGCTCGGCGCGATGTCCTGGAAGAGGAGCGTGGCATTTGCTGGTGAGGAGTTTTGGGGCGGTAGAATAGAATCCCTCGGCACTTGGACGTCTTGTTGCGGGCCGTCGGGAGAGGCTGCTTCCCCAGACTGCTCTGGCAGGCTGTTAGTGCGAATCTGATATCTAGCCAATGGGATGCAGACGTTTATCTGGTTGTGTTGACGATGCGTCCTGAGACGTCGTTGTGCTTTGAGACGCTGCTGGCCTCTGGGCAGATGGCGTGGATGGCGGTATCTGGGTCGACTTCAGAGCTGGTGGGCCGGTGGACATGGAAGCCCAGCGAATTTGGGAGGGAAACCCTTCACACTGCAGGCCAGCGTTACGGCAGACAGAGCAGCATGGCCGTGACTGATCACATTTGACATGGCGGCGCCGGCAGGTTGAGCAGCCGCCTAGTTTGTGAGTTCGGCGCGGTTGCGAATGTTTCCGTGTCGCATTACGGTTACGTTCACTGCGCATGACGTCAGAAAGAGGTAGAGCTGAAGAACTCGCGTTCCATGATGGGAAAGAGCGTGCTTGACTAGGATTGAGAGTAAAAGCGTCTGGGTTGGTTGTAGATGACGGATTGGACGTAGGAACAGCGGGGTCTGCATGATGCGCTATCTCGGAGTCTCTTTCCGTTCTTGGTTAGTCTGTCCCAAGTGTCCGTGCATGCAATGACCATAGTTACAATCACAAGATCCTTCGTAGATCAATGTACGGACCTATGCAACACTACTCATCTATAGATACAATGTCGGTAGAGGTAGATTGTGGCCGCGGTGGGCGGTCATGGTTGGAGTTCGCCTGGGCAGGCTTGCAGCGATAACACCATAGCGCACAAGCGCTGCACCACAGACCTTCCTCACGCGTGGGTTCTATAGAGCAAGAGTACTTCACCCTTACAACGGTGGATTCAGAACTCCAGAATCAATCCAGCGTCGCAAGTCAGCCAAGCCATTAGGCATAACTGCCGAGAAAATGCCCAGGTGCGGCTGAAGCAACTCACCAGCTTCAACATCATCCTGAAAACGCGGTCTCCATAGCCACATTTTACCGTCTAGTACCTGTTTACTATATGCGACATCGTACAGCTTGCCGAGAGATTGGGTTCACCTTTGCGTCATGGGAAACAAGTCTTCGGCCCCTCGACCGATTCTTCCCCCCCAAGCAACAACACGATTACTGTATGATTCAGGACGCACTCTTACCGTATGCACGATCTGCAAATCTTTCGAAAACCTAACACCTCGTTATCTGAGTACGGAAGTCTCTTGGAGCACCATTTATCTCTCGGCCCGGCTCTGCGTGAGCTGTAACGTTATCGTACGAGGCTGCCGCGGTTGGCTTGACTGTCTTGGGAGAAAGGATTCCGTCCCAACGAAGCTCATAGTATCGTTCCACTATGGTTACCCTCTAGACATTGATAAGCTCGGAGAATGGCGTATCTAAAAAGAAGGGGATATACTTACCGACCTTGACTGTGATGATGTCAGAGCACAGTACGGAGGACGTGAAGGAGAAAGGCAAGTTGAAATTTGGTTCTCAGATGATCCCAGCGATCAGCTGATAGTCGATATCTATGCAGCTACAGGTTTGAGTCCTATCGAAGCTTGATGACTAAGGTCGCTAAGTCAAAGCAGATGCGATAGGGAATAAACAGGTTTCGACGCCCTGGATGCACTTCAAAGCGGCCAGGTTAACATGTGGCTCTACTGGATCTAACCAGGCATTCAAAATCATGAACGACTGGATCACAAATTGTGTTATGCATCATGGTCACCACGGAGGTGCGTCCGATCGCCCTCTTCCAACAAGATTGCTCGATCTGGGACGACCCAGCCACGAGTCGAGCATTGCACTTGTAGAGACGACTGGTAAGCGAGGACGTTACGTTGCTCTGAGCCACTGTTGGGGGAGTTCGCAACCCTTGAACACAACCCGAAAGAATCTGCCAGCATTGAAAGAGCGCTATCATTTGGAGCAATTGTCACTCACTCTCAGAGAAGCAATCACTGTGACGAAAGCCCTAGGATTGCGATACATTTGGTGCGATACCCTTTGCATAATACAGGACGACCAGGTTGACTGGGCGAGAGAAGCAATGAAAATGGCCACAGTCTACCAAGATGCTGTAGTCACACTCGCGGCAACCGCATCAAAATCCTGTGATGAGGGTCTCTTTCGACAGTGGCATCAATTCGAGGTTACTGGCCGTCTTCAAGATAAGAAACTATATCGCTTTCTCTTTCGAAAAAGCTTCTTCCCTCATGTTGACGACTTGTCATACGAGGGGAAGAAATTCGACGCTTTACATCCGCTTTCGAGCCGCGCTTGGGTTCTGCAAGAACGCTTACTATCACCAAGAGTTTTGCATTTCACATCAAACGAGTTGTTCTTCAAATGCGTCAAGGAGGCTCGGTGTGAGTATCGTGGCATTACCAAGCTTGAAAATTTCATATTGGCACCGAAGACGTTTATACATGAAGGGCCAAGTCAGGAGCTTACGAATCGATCGGTAATCTGGAGAAGTAACATTACGATGTATACACGACTGCAACTAAGCTACTCCACCGACAAACTGGTGAAGTTGGGCGGTTTAGCAAAACGGTTTGCACAGTCAGACGACGAGTACCTTGCTGGGATCTGGAGCAAAAGATCTGGCGTGGCTTACAAGAACCCTAAAGCCGTTGTGGAGAGCACCGTCATGGTCCTGGGCAAGTGTAGATGGCGCTGTTGAATTCTACAACGGAAATGTTGTAAAGCCCGATATTCTCGATGTACCCGTCCCACAATACGAATCTTGTGTAGATATTCTTAAGTGCGAGATATCTCCCAAGACCACTGACAAGTTTGGAGAAATTTGCTCAGGAACACTTCGTCTCCGTGGTCGATGCGCAAGTGTCACACTGTACCAGAAACTTTGTGAACGAGGTTACATCAGAGGAGAGGTATTGGAACATGTTGTTCGCTTCTCAAACGGATTCGAGCATCCCATACATCCAGATCACAAGCCAGAGGTTAGTTCTGTACATATTCGTACAAGGTCAGCAGGAGACAAGTGGATTTGCTTGCTATTGTGTGTACAGACTAGGGCAGATTTGCCTTCACGTCAAGTGCGTGCTTCGCTTGTTCTTCGACGCCTACGTCCGGATGCTCATATTTACGAACGTATCGGGCTTCTTCTGGAACCAGAGAGTGGCTTCAACGAGACAAGGTCCGGTATGACCGACCTACAGGATATCAAAGTTCTATATCCAACTGAGCCGACAGTTGTTGAGATCGTGTAGGAAAAGCTCTTTTCTAAATCAAAGTCATTCTACACTTGCGTGTGCTTGCAGTTATTTAACGACGAAATCACATGCTGTAATATGCTACTAGTTTTCCTTAACGACTTCGGGTGTTCTTCTTTGTAGCTGAAGAGATAAGAGATAACAAAGGTTCGCTTGCTTCTAGACACTACTTTCTAATAAGGCTACGACAGAAATAAGATCTGTAATTATCAAGCAATTATCAACATGCTGTATAGAAGTGACTACGCAGTGTGTAAGAGAATAACCTTTCTCGACAATAAAACGCACGCGTTCTAGGCGTATCTCTTGTAGTGCATGTTAAGGGGTGTGGGTTAGTGCTTCTGCGCAAGACTCACTCCACAATGGTGTCCTGAAAAGCATGCAGTAATGGGTTTCTTCGCCTGATGCGTCCCTCTACGCGTACTGAATCCTAAAGCTTACTGTTTCGGCAGTATCGTAATCGCTCTCCTTGAACGCATCACCAAAGATGTGCAGCGCCTTCACGAGGAACCTGTAAGTACCGGCCGGCGCAAACGAGCCGTCCGAGAGCTTCCCATTCCAGTCCCAATGAAAAACGACCATGTTGTGCGGATACATATAGAGCCACCCGAAACGCATAGCATTGCAAAGTGACATCCGACCGTCTACCTCAGTATCTGGTGCAGCATATCCATCTTCAATTGTTCCAACTGATATGTACACCACCATCGTGTGGCCTTTTCTCAGTCTTCACAGGAAGACTCGGGGCTCACATGTTCTAACCAATTCATATCCCACTCCCCATCCTCCTCCCGGCGTTCAGACCACCACCACTGACATGGCTTTGAGCAGCGGCAGATCGGCGGACTGATGTTCGGGTTAGCGGAAGCAGATTGTACACGGCATTGAAACTACTTACAGCTCTCTATCATACATGGCCAGGATCCTGGCGACGTCGGTTGTCATGTCGCGCCTTTCTCGGGGTTTGCCTAAGGGCCAATGGCGGCGCAGAACAGGATTCCATGGGGGCAACTGGTCGCGCAAAAGAGGTTCCCATTTCTCGTGATTTGACTTGCCCACATGTCCGGAAATCGTGACCTTTTTGATGCCTCGGAGTAACTCATAACCCAACGGCAGAATGATGTCGACAAATTCCTTCTGACAGAACCCCCGTCCGACAAGGTCATCATGAATCCATGGGTCATACTCCGTGATCTCGTAATCACCGAGAAAGTGCTGACTCCTCGATAAGTGGAACTGGAGGTTCAGATGCTGCAAAGTGTGTATATGACTTAGCAACTCCAAACCGCCAATTGGGCGCCAGCTCGACTTGTCTTTCCTGATCGAGTCCTCCGTCCAATCGTACCCGACAAATGTGAGATAATCTTTATTGATGAAACTCAGGGATATGCGGCTCAACACCAAAGGATCTCGAGGTTCGAATACATGCCCCAGCAGGTCGAATTGTGTACAGAATGTTCGCAAATACCGTACAGTGTCATCGAATTTATGTAGGTCGTTGGATCGCTTTATGGATTTGCCCCACACGACCGTCGCATATTCTTTGCGAATCTGACGATTGACACGCGGTAAACTCTTCGCAGATACTTCTTCTGCTTTAGTCGGACCTAGGCCGAAATATGTTTCTTCTGGCAAGCCTGAAAACGAGTCCTCCGTCTCCCAACACCGACTTTAGGATTTCGCGAAAGTCATTGGGTAGACGCCGGTAGATATGCTGTTGAACCAGGTCTTGCGTAGCAGTATAGCGAGGTTCCGCTTTTCTCGTTGCTCATCATCGTATACGTAATCATACATCTGGCCCGGAATGCGTGGCCTTTCTCTCAAGCCGGTAGGATACCGTTCACGTTGGGCCGGATAAGTCGGACCGAAATTGCGATACCAAGGCCAGATTTGCTTGCCCACCACATACTCGTACACCATCCATCATAGATCTGCAGGGAGGCCGAGGAATCGAAAAGGCTCTTTCGCAACGTCTGGTCTAGGCTGCTGTTCACCATATCGCGCTCTCAGCCATTCCCTAGCAGATGACCAATAATCGTCTTCGACGTCGCATTCGAGATCGCTTCATTCCGGACGTGGGAACTGGTGGCTCTGATGCTTCCCGTCGTTAACGCATTCGACACCGCTTTCTTCCGGATCCAGGGAGCTGGAGCTATGATGGCACAAGCGTAGCTCCAATTGAGATCTGTTACCAAGAGGTCCTCGACAGATTGCTAACGCGAGTATAGTCTTGCGCACTGGAATGTACAGCTTGTACTCCTTGCTGATGCCAATTATGTCAAACAACGCGGGCTTCCGGCATGGCATAACCACGTGGCCTTTAAATGCCGTAGCAAAGGTAGTGCTTCGCCTGCATTCCTCCCGGATCAAGGAGCACAGAGAGGCAAGCATCTTATCCTGTGAAGAACGGCGTAGATTAGTCACAGTTCAGCGAACAAAGGCTATAGACATACCTGTAAAGCTTTTGGCCCACGAAGCAATTTAACGACGGCATCTTGGTCAAACCGGTATTTCAAAAGATGAGCGGCAATGGTTTTGTTGGTCATGGTACAGGAGTCATCTCTCGAAAAGATCAGACTAGCGAGAGTGATGTGGAAAATAGAATTAAGAAGCATGGTGTTGCAGCGTCAGAGTAACGAAGGAGCAGATGATAGCAAAAGCTTTGGGTAGACTTGGAAAGATGGGAGGTAAATCCGTACTTGTTTCCAACAGCGCTGCTCGCAGCATTTGATAGATGCCCCTTGGCTTTGCGCAGAAACGCTAGTTTTCACCGTATGTCGCCCCGGCAATGTTCTCACTCACGTAATTTCCGGTGCCTCTAACGCCTGCCAACTACACGAGCATCTGTGGCAGATTCAGATGGAACTGACCAGTGTTCACCGAGCTTCAAATGAGCGTAAATGCCGTCACAGAATCTCTCCCAACAACCATTTAGTATCTTAAGCAACGGTCATTGTTCATGTAGTGATAGTATCCAGAGAGTTGGTGATCAGCCCGAGAATACCGCCTTGGAGCCAGGCTTGAACGGGTCACCTCTTGTTCCGTTATATGAGGTGCAAACACTGGCATCAGCTCCGTATTAGCATCTCCTTTATTCAACGCAATGTCTAAAGCCCTGACCTGACAACTTTACTGCAAAGCTAAATCCTCCGATATGAGCGACATTAGACCTCAAGATTACCAAGGCACAGTCGTGTACACAGATGGTAGCGCGCTGAAAAAGGGCAAGAAGACTGCCGCTGGCGCCGGTGTCTTTTTCGGCCCAAATGATCCAAGGCAAGTATCAGGAGAAATCCTTACCTAACAAACATACGTCGCAACAGATCGTGATGGGCCTTTGGCTGACGTTTCCAAAGGAACAGCAGTGGTTCCGTAGACGAGAATCAAATCAATCAACGCGCGGAGCTGACTGCACTCTGGGACGTGTTGACAAGACTGCAATGGACGGAAAAAGCTCTCATCGTCGCCGATTCAACATATACCATCGGGGCGGTAAAGTTCTGGCATACGAGACAAAAGATTAGAAGCTGGAAGAAACCTCAAGGAATTTCCTTCGCGAACATGGACCTCATCGAAGCAATCGTCGAGATTCTGAGGCGGCGCAGGAAAGCAGGCGGGATAACAGACTTTTGCTGGGTCAAAGGTCACTCGGGTGATGCAGGCAACGATGTAGCCGACAGACTGGCCTCATTTGCTGCACAGTAAGCGCTACGTACCAAGACTGAGTATTGTGGCTTCGGTAATGGCTAACATGCACCAGCCGCGCATTTGAGAGACTGCATGGTGAGCCGTACCGCAACGAACCGCGGAGTCTTTCGCATTGCTGGAATGCCGCTCCACCCGGGTGGAGGGTGATCAAACTCCCGAATGGCGACGAAGATATTGTGAGAATTGATAAGAAGGCGAAGCGACCGGCGAAGCGACAGGCTGCTCACAACAAGAAGGGCGCGCGCGTAGCGGATGGGCATGCTCGGAAATACGCGGCGGAGAGAATCGCACTTAGGCGTTCTCGCATAGAGGCATCCGATAATTAGCCGTCGCCGAGGACGTCACGACAAGCGATCAAGATGGGCCTGTTGTCGCCCCCCTCGGAAACAGCAAAGCGAATATCGAATGTCGCGTCGGAAAATGCGGCCTCGAGATCCCGGGTACAAAAGGACTCGGATCATCAGGTAACCACCGAGGCGGTCACGCGGGTGCGGTTCGGGGAGAATGAAATCAGAACATACATTCCAGGGGAGACCATAGAAGCATATTGGGATACGGATTGATTCGGTTCCGGAACGTGCCATTTGCGTGTGGACTAGAATCGACATCCATGTGTCACTACCCATCATACATCCTCACCATATGAGCTATGCCTCAAGTAAGCTCATCACTTCCTTCACCATTAACCTATCCTCAGCAGTCTTCGCTGCAATCTTCGATATCGTACCCGCGGCATCCATTACCTTCCATGTATCCCTCAGCTCCCCGTGCAGATCGGCGGCATACACCAACCAGCCAACACAGATAATGCTCATCTTCTGATTCTCGCTCCACTGCTCCTCAGTACCGATATTCTCTAGCAGCGAAGCAAGCAGCTCGCCCTGCTCCGCTTCCGGTAGCTCAAACTCCGAAGATAGCGCATGCGATGGATTCGCGCTGTGCTTCTTCATTCGTATCTGATGGTTGGAGGATGTCATGTTCATTGCTAGGCTGAGAGCGGAGGCTTTGAGCGCGGGGTGTTTCTCGTCGAGGAGGGCGGTCGTTAAGATCGAGATGAGCGTGGATGAAAGTGGTGGAGCGAGAAGGTGTGGTATGAAGAGCGGCGAGGTGAAGAGGTTGCATGCGAGATGTAGCGTCGTGAGTCGGAGCGGGTACGGCGCAGATTCGCCAAGCTTATCTACGTGGCCGAGAAGATGGTGGATAGTAGCTGGTGTGCCTGTGGCTCCTTTGTGTTCTTCTGCAAAGAAGCCAGCTACACGCACGTCGGTCAGCGATATTCTGAGCAGGTCGAGAGCAGTGAAGAGAAGTTCTAGTGGGAGAACTGAAGTGCTTGTCCTCAGAAAGTGGGCAAACTGCGGTAGATCGCTCAATGGCGCTTCCATGGCTCCAGATTGCTCGCGCATTTGGAGGAAGGACACAATGGACGAGACAGCCGGGTCTTTTCCAGCATCCCCCATCTTCGCGACCAGCTTCTCCATTGGTGGCACCTTTGCGAACTTGACTGGTCTTTGACTTTGCCGCAACAGCATTGGTGTGCTCTTCTCGAGATGGGGATGGGTTGGGAATGCAGCGTTGACGAGCATCTCCACATTGTTCCGCAGCTGCCTTGGATCAGCGCCACTCCACTCGTCTCGCTTCTCGCCTCTGAGGTATGTTATGAAAGTTGGTGTCGCGCGAACGTTCGGATAACGGGTGCTGATCGAGCGCTCGGCGTGGCTGAAGTCTATCTTGATGAAGACACACTTCGTACCGTTCTCGGCGGCGAGATCGTCATACGGCTGATATACTAGTTTACATGGCGCGCATGTAGAGCTCGTAAAGAAGATGATTGCAGATCGATCCTTGGCTAGGTCGAGAAGGCGATCCACGTCTTTCAACGCTGTTATGTTGTTGACCCTGCCCGTGTTCATCTCTAATGCGCTTCCTCCCGGCGAGGTGCCATTGGATGTGTATCCGTTCGAAGGCCTCGAGTTGGCTTGTGGTTGTATCGGCTGCGGCGTCGGCGCTTGGGTGATGGGTCGCATAGCGGCGTCGATTTGCGGCCGTAGCATCTGCCCGAACGGCGTATTGAGGACGGTCTGCGGGAGTGACGTGATGTGGTCTGGTATTCCCTTGCCTACGAGGAACATGGCAAAGTCGTTGGAGAAGTTGTTGCAGTTGTGCGCAAACAGATCGTAGGCCTAAATCTACCGTCAGCATAGCCTAAGTACTAGAGATGATTAAGACGATACCTCTGGGGTATAGATCTCCTTCAAGGACTCAAGGTACTCCAATATAACTTCCATGGGAAGTGCAGTTCGTCCAAGCTTGATGACTTCCATGGGCCGTCCGTGGTGTGTAGCTCCCGCCTGACATGTCTGTACCCCTTGGCCGTAGTAGTACTCGATACCATCAATCACGATAGAGGTATGATATACAGCGTCAATCTGTATGCCTAAAAACTGCATCGACATGCTCCGCGCAAGACCCTATATGCAGTTAGTTCCAGGCGCTTCTACAAAACGTCGCGAAAACGCGCGCCGGCACATTAGCTCTAGGCACTTACTTGTGAAAGGTCATACACGTATGATTGAACGTCCATCTCGGAAATTGTTTGCGAACGATTACGAAGCCGTATCACGCTTTGATGGCATGCGAAGGCGTGGTTGGAAGGTGTAGCCAGATAACGAGATGACGCAGAACATTCGAGATGTCGCAAAGGCTGACGATCGCCAAAGCGCCAGCGCGACCCGCTACATCGCGCTAGCACCTGACCTGCGGGGCGCAGTCGTTGCAGGCAAAATCCGAGTGTTGTTAGGTGGCTGGCTATTGGAGGGCGCTCTATGATTCCCTACAACGACGTGCAAGGCTGGGATCAGGAGATTCACTTTCCATCATCACGTGTTTGCCGCGCGGTTTTGTCTCGGCGTTCCGCTAGCTCCATCCGGCTTAGCACATGTTGCGAGATGCGGCTTGTACAGTCAACAAAGCATTCAAATGACTGACTGGCGCGCTGCAATTCGCATGATATCACGCCCTGCTTGCACTGCTTGCAGGGCCTCCAAGGTCGTGATAGATGAGACAAAAGCGTGGAATGTAGTTCTTCAAACTAGAAACGTGTGTGATTGGCTGCAGCCGTGATTACGTGGATTACGGAGGTTGGCGAGCAGGGCGGAACTTCAAAGCAAGCAAGCAGGGCGTCTGAAACTCGGAAAGAGTTTACAGCAGGACTTTACTAATGGTTCGTCGACGCACAAAGGAAAGCCTCCGCCTGTGCACGTCTAGACATGACAATCTCAACAATACCACGCTGACTGTCCTGTGATCATCCCCTTCAGATCGCTTGAAATGGACAAGCTACTGCCTCTAAAAAACCACATGCGATGCGAATATCACTACAGCCGCGGTGCCTCATGACCCATGTTCTGTCTCTCTGCCAGAGCGCAATCGGAAGTGCGACGCGGTTCTAAAGCCCGCCCTGAACCTCTCCATGGCCTCGCACTATGTGCAAACTCAACCGATGACATGCTGCCATCGAAGGAGGTGCCAGGGAGGTAGCGGCGCTTCCGTTTGGAACTCGCGCGGCTCGTGTGATGCCCAACCAACTTCCCAGTCTTTTGCTGTCCACCCTTCGTGCTCTCGCAGCAACTGCTCAACGTCGTAAGGTGTGTGAAGGGAAAAATTCGTTCTGACGAGAGGGCTATTCATCGTAAGAGCGTGAACTGCCTCAGGAAGCCCTTCGAAGGTGAAGCCGCTAGTGTGAAGTCGCCAGTCGAGCCAGGAAGGTTGCGGTAGGAGTTTACGAGCATAGCAGATTTCGAGAGTGGCTTGCCAGGCGACATCGCGTTGGACAATGCGGAACACATGCGAGGTGTGTTCAGACACGGGTTCGCCGTCAAGGACGAGAGTATAGAAGCCATGCGGCATGTCGAGCGAAGGCAGAACTGTAGCTTCCTTGCTCCATGCGCCCACCGCATGAGTAATGAGGTCAGCGGGACAACGATCAGGGCTCATGAATCCCGCGTCCAGATGGCGGGTAGCTAGCAAGTAGTCGGCCCTTGCTTTATGTGATACGGGAAATACATTTCTCCAAAGGTTGATGACGCGCTCAACTTTGAGTTGTGGATGAGCTTGGCAGATCTCGATGAACCCTCTACCGTGACTCTCAGGAGAGGCAACGGATTCGCGGTCCTCAAGCAATAAGATCTTCCGAATATTATCGCGTGCGGCCTTGGATATGGATTGCAGGAAGCGGATGGCTGTAGGAAAGTGGACTTCCCTGAGGGAGACCAACGTCGATCCAGTATTCAGGACCCTCGTAACCAGGCATGTGGATGTAGGTACGGCGATCGGACAAGAAGGACCAGATTGCTTTGATAAGCCAACCCGGGAGTTCCTTGCGGACCATGTCATCCAATAGCTTTATTCGATCGACATGGTCATAGGCACCGGTGAGATCAAGTCCAAGCAAGCTAACAAGTTCGTCGCGTTGCCAGGCCGAGTATACGTAGTTCGTCAAGTTCTCGATGGCTAAGGTGGTGTTTCGTCCTGGGGCTCCGAATTGTAATCTCGGCAGCATTTTTCTCCGTATTATGACATCTTTGAGGCGATTCGCAAAAAGACGCTCATACAGCTTTGCAATTGCATTGAGAAGTGCGATAGGCCGGTAAGATTTCGGATGATTGTCGGGTTTACCAGGCTTCTTGATAACGATCGTAATGGAATCTCTGAAATCTGGAAGGTGGTATCCTAGGTCGTTGCAAGCCTGGAAGATCCAAGTTAAGTGGATGATAATCTCGTCGATGCACATCTTAAGGGCCTCAAATGCGACACCGTCAGGACCAGAGGCTTTACGCAACTTCGCATCCCTTAAAGCTTCTTGACCTCGCCCTCCACTATCCGTTGCGTCATGTCTCGTGTGTCCTTGTCAAGGTTGATGTGGGGCAATGGAAAGTGTGGCTTCGATGTGCGCGGCATTGATGGGTGGTCCTGAATTTGTATCAGCGTCCGTGTCATCTCCTAGAGGCATCTACCAACCACAGCGAGCCCTCTATCATCGGGTTGTACCTACCGAGCTTTCCGAAGAAGTAGTATTGGGCTGTGAGTTCTTAGGGGGTCCTTTGTATTCCCACTTCGTCCAGATCGAATCGACATAGCATTCTGCCTTGTCACGGTTGGATTTGATAGGGCCACGGCCGATGTCGAAGTCTGGAGTGAAATCCAGCTGTCTTGGTAAACCCCAGCTGCGAGCTCTCTTGGCGGTACGGAAAACGCCTTGTCTACTATGGGTCCATTTGGTGACAGCACGACGCCAAGCACGGTTCTTTTGCGCGGGCGTGGTGGGGATCGATGATGGTTCTTGCGGCTCATGGGCAAATACCTCGATGGTGGGAACAAATTCATTAATAGCCGGAACGATGGCCCTCGATATCAAAGCCTTTTAAACCTCGTCAACGTCGTGTTCTGTTGGATGTCGAGGACGGGCGATGGTTCTCAAACGCTGTTCGATGAACCTCCGGTATGCTGGTATATCGGTTCCGTCCCAGCCATAGCGTATGACCGACTTTCTCGCCATCCTCATATCGATTGTCAACGAAGAAACGGCGTGATCTGAATCAAAACCCTTGACATCGGGAAGTTCGTAGCGCACCTGATCCTTCAGCACATCGCCAATCAGAACAAGGTCGATAACACTTTCATATCTGCTCTCGCCGCGCACTCCACGCGAATAAGTGGCGACGCCCCTCTCGTTCATGCATACGAGAGGGACGTTCAATAACTACATAGATTCGACAAGCTCCTGTGCCTTTTTGTGGACTTGCCCTGCGTCTTCGCCTCCTCAGAGCTCGTGATGCCAATTGAAGTCTCCTACGCATACATGCGCTTCTTGCTCGTCCCGACAAAGATCCAAAAGTGGCTGAACCTCGAGTTTGCCGTCGTAATTGTATACGTTGTGTATGGCAAGTGATCCTTGGCCAGTATCGACGTGTAGAGTGGCGACCCTACCACGATTAGGTGTGCCAGGTGCTGGCTCATCAAGTTCGACGCCTATGATGGAGCGATGAATGAGAAAAGCAACCTTGGATAATTTTTTCTGTCCTCCAGTGATCTTATTCCGCTCTGGCCTTTCCCTTCTGGATTCGTATGGAGGCTGGTATGCCAGATGGTTAGGATGATCCTCTGCGGTCATCTCCTGCGCTTGCCCGTCTTCGTTATCCTCAGCACGCCAATGAATATTGTATGAGGGAAATTTCCGATAAGCAAGCTTCGTTGGAGGATCTTGAATCGCGATGATATCGGGCTTTCGCTTTGAGTTGTTGATATGCCTTTCGATCTTATCCATTCGAAGTTGACAGAATTTGACATTGGCAGACAAGATTATACAATCGCAGTCGTCGAAGACGTCGATCTTGGTTTCTTTGGGGTCTTCATTGTCCCGGATCGTTTCTTCGGCCGCGCCTCGTTCTTGCGGATTGCAGTCTTCGTCGAGTACAAACGACTATCCATGTTAGTCGAACCGTAAATATCGATGTGTTGAAAGAACCTTCATACTCGTACAGAGCGCACTGTCTTTGCCTTTGGATCCTGTCAAGATCTGTAAGTTGATGACCATGGAGTAAAATCTTTCCATTATACCTCTTTCGAGCCACTTCCTTGACTTACAGAGCTCGGGTTCGTTTGCTTCTTTGAGCGCGCCATGGAGTTGCGATGCTGGGCAGCAAAACCATGTAGTAGTCATGATGTTATGACCGAAATCCATAGAACCACGTCATTCGTCGGTTGAAAAGCGTAGTACAGTCTTAAGACCAGACTTTTGGGAGCTTGTACATGCAACTGCGATTGTAGCGCGAGTAAGTAACGGCTTATATACCTTGTGTTACACCGAAGTGTTGATGGTGTAAACAGCACATTGCCTACTACACTGACACTTAGCTCAGCCCTCAGAGCCTACAGAGCACCCCGTGAAGGCCCGAGTAATCATGCTGGTGGGGCCGATTAATAGCGCCTTGAATCTGCCGAGTCAAACAGCCTCGTGCGCTGGAGACTGACCCATGAAGTGGCGGCACATTGCGTTTATTCCCTGTTATCGCCGATAAAGGCGCAACGTCTACTGAGCTAGGCCACCCAGACGATGGTGCTACTTAGCTACACTCACCGCTGCATCGAGGCCCAATGCACGCTACACGACTACTCAGCCCCCGATCTTAGCGATTCAGTCGGCGATTCAGTCGACACTTTTCTCGGATGATTCTCATTTTGTCTTGCTGGAGCTGGTCACCGCAGTACTTCGGGTAAGCGAGCGGTCAGTAATCGGTCAGACGTAGGTGGGGAAGTGTCTCCGAGCGCGGAAGGTAGAAGGCCCAGGGAAGAGGAGGTGTGGCTCATGACGACGTGTAACTTTCCTTCTCCACCCAATGGCGGCGTTGATAACGCTGACATCTACGGACATAATGGCGTTCCGCCCTGAATAATCGGCATCAACGGTCACAGTGAAGCCGCGATATCCGAAACGCATCTACTGCCGTGAAAGGCCTAAGTTTGTATGTGGGCGGCTAGTCAAGAGCTTCTTTACCAAGCCTAAGAGCTACGTAAGCTAATATAAATCTACTTGTATCAGCGGTTTCTTTCACAGGCAAGAGATTTTAAATGTTACTGATGTAGCCTCTCTACATACAGGACTTCTCCAACATACCATAGTACAATATTCCCTATATCCTTCACAAAGGTCCCCGTTCCGAGTCACACAGCCTCATCTCGGCATAACATTCGATGTCAGACCCAGCGTCACAAAGCATGTTGCAAGTATCAGCTCAGGAGATGAGTTCGATGATGGATGAAGTAAGGGCACTCAGAAATGAAATTGCAGTAGCGCGCATGCAATTCGACGAACAAGTCCGTGCCCTCCAGGAACAGCGCGCCAAACAGCAACGCCAACAGGCAACGTTTGGAAATTACCTGGATCGACTAAGGCCATCACTGATAGGTTGGATAAGTCTTCGACCAATGCTGGAAACCATACGCTCAAGGATGTATCGCCTCGCATTCATATTAGTCTCAATAATACGGATTATACGCGACTGGAGGAAAAGCCTTATAAGACCATCCTAAACGACGTCAATTCATTGAATGGACCTTACAAACACGTCCGAGCTGTCTCCGTACACGATCGTATGCCCAAAAGACGTGAACTCATTCTGAGTCTGGACAATTGGAACGTACATTCAACGCTCTTGAACAAAAAGGACTGGAAAGACTTACGTGATAGGTTACTTATCTCCCAGGATTCTAGAGTTGTCGAAGAGACCTATTGGGTAGTCCTCGAAGGGTGGAATCTACGCGATATGTCCAAGCTGCACAATTTATCCAAGCAGGACGAGTTGAGAAAGCAATGGAGCACTGTAAACCAACTCAACATCCGATACATCGACTTCCGAAACAACAAATATCTCATCTGGGGCTTCACAACTCTATCAGAAGCTGCGAAAGCTCATAACAAACCTGTTTACTTTGAGGGTACTGAAGCTCAAGCTATGTAAGCACAGTGACCCTGAGTATGCACTTAGTAACTAACATGACAAAGACCCATCGACATCAAGGGTATACCAGTATTCTGTAGACGGTGCTGCAGACCCGGTCACATGGCGGCTGAATGCGGAGAGAAGAATTCGAGCACGACGGACGACGACGAGTGGCCGTGTCTTATCTGCGCAAAGAAGCACAGGAAGAGAGGAGATACGCCTTGCAGCATTCGCAAGTGTTGCATCAACTGTTTGCGAGACACCTTTGGTCAGTATGGCAGTGGTTTGCCCGACCTTGAAGGGCTAGCATCTCATCCGGCTCTTGGTCACGGAGCAGAAGATCCCGCTTGTCCGCACCAAGCATCAAACGAATATCACAAAGACTGCTTTATGCGGCGAAAAACTCCTCCAGGATACACCTTGCGTGCTAGATTTCTGCGTCCCGAAGATTGCCGGGCTCTTACGAACCACAAGAACAAGCAGAAGCGGGTTGGGAGCGAACACGACGTACCCCCATTGACTTCATACCCAGATCACTTCATGTCTGATGGAATGGTGAGCGGGCGAACTACCCCCCGTCCACGGTCAGAAGCATCGAACACCGATGACGCGTCTAACGACGGACCTCCAGCATCGGCATCAATTCGTTTGATAAGGTCTCGGCGAAGTTCTGGTCGTTCAAGATCGGCTTCAGCTAATCGAGGGAGACGTGCAGCCAGCCCTCGGAGTCTACGAGCAGCGTCGGCTGGTCCTAGACGCTCCAGTAGGGTTCGTCCACGCAACACGACCATGAACGAGGTGAGCGTCTCGAATTCGACCGTCGGAGAACCAGGCGATTTTGACGACTCCGTGTCTCCTTACAACGGCACAACAGTGACATCTGGCGGCACTCGCTCAACATCGATGACACATGACACCAACGACGAGTCTCATACTCCATCTGGTATCGAGCCCATGAAGAAGGGCAGGGGAAGAGGCCGAGTCACTGAGATGCCTCTCCGTCGTTCTAACAGGAATAAAGAATCTAATGGTGGAGAGTCTGCTCCTATGCAATTAGAAGAGGATCAACATAATCGTGTGCATCCTTCCAATATCACGCCGAACATTGGAAGCGAAGGTCAGCAAGCACAAGAGAGGACGAAGGAAGAGCAGGAAGAGGAGGCGGTCAAAAGCCAGATTCAAAGAGAATGTCTAGAGACGCTCCCAAAATCTAAGCGCAAGAAAAATCCTCGGGTACAAGGTGTGGAGGGTAATGGTAGCTGGTTTTGAACGTTGGTGAACGGCAGGATCAAACTTTGTTGGTTCATACTGTAGTTGGAGCTTTTCGTTCCTCAATTGTCAATGCGATGTCTTCCGTAACTGCGCAAGTCAGGAAGAAGCCGATGGTGGGTGACTTCCTACTGTATCGTAGTGATGACCTGTCGATGCGCAAGAAGCACAAGGTATTGCAAATATACGTAAGCAAACAGACCCACACAAAGAAGCAGAAAATCCGTCAAAGCGTCAGAAATGTGTTGGGGGTTGTACAGCTTCTGTGAGAGCCCGCCTGCGGCGCCTCCCCACCAAAGAAGCCAGAAGCGGCCGCAAATTTACGATACCAACGAGTCTTATCTGCTGTGTGCTCTAGAGGCCCGTACATAGCAATGCACCAGCTTTTTCTCGTGATTACAGCTATTTAAGGTGGCTCGATAACTTTGTCTTGGTGATTATCTGATGTTGTTGCGTGGCTGTTTCACGGTTGAGAACTCTGCTAGTCGAGCACTCTACGCGTACCGCCTGGGAGGTTTGCCGACGAAACTGAACGTCTGCGGACAGATGTTAGGAGAATGAACGATGCCTTCTTCGCCCTGTTCCTTCCTCCGAATACAGCAAGGTAGCGATAAAAACTATTGTTCCTATTCCTAATGGTTAAATCCGTCCGTTCTCCTTTCAAGAGAACGCTCTCAAACCTTTCTGCTTATCTTTCACCCCGCAGGGATGCAGTGGTCGCTGCCCTTGACGCAGTACTCAAAACAACAGCAGCAAGTCCTACCCCCGTCGCTGTCGCGCCACCCTTCTCGATTATGATGTTTCATCTCTTGATGAGATTGTCGCCGGATGCATAGCACTCGTCGGTAGTATTGATGATAAATTCACCTTTCACGGCACTAAGGAAGCGCCTTATCTAGTAACATCGTTGTAAGAAGCTCGTTGGGTCGTGCAGTGCCCGAGCAATCGTTGTCTCCAACAGCGGTTGTGAGGGTTTTGGTGGGTTCCAAAGATAGTCATGTGACAGCAATTGCTGTCTCTACATTTTCTAGGGTTGTGGACTCTTAGCTCTAGCCGTAATCAACAGTTTTTCTGTGAAGTTGCCTATCAAGGAAGTGCAGGTTGTGATCCAGTGCTCCAGCCGTTATCAACAGCATTTCTGAAAGTTGCCTATCAAGGAAGTGAAGCTGTTGGAACTGGTGGGACCTAGCCGTACGATCCCTCACCAAAGTACAGCTGTCTCTAGGAAATCCTAGCTATCGACACAACCGAACCGTCTGGAATAATATCTATAGATTTCGGTGTTCAGAATGACCCCGAGCATATCGCCTCATCGGCTAACGACACTGCTTCAGGACGCAAGGGACAAGATACATCTACATCACGTGATCGTGGCTGGTGCGGGCCGACGGTTGCCGGTGGCTCACCAGTCTGTGGCTGGAATCCTGTGATGACGGAATGACACCAGCCTCGCTTACGAGCAAGGGGTAGGCGCACACCACGACAACATCTCAGGAACGCGCCTATGGCACCAGCCATCATCTCCCAATGCACAAGAAGCGGTCAGCGCCTTGTCAAATCCTGCACCATTACCTCCAAACATGTACCTGCGCAAGCCTTCGCTCGCTCAGCTCCGGTCCAACGAGACCCTGATCCCGCGTCTCTCCACATACGCCTCACACATTCCACCTCTGCCCGTCCATCACCCAAGCAGTTCATTCGCTGCATTCCCTTGCCGTTCAGCGCAATCCTTTCTGCCCAGAATGCGGCTCTACTCACGCGTTCGCCTCCTCCGCCGCGCAATGCGACGTGATTGGTCCATCGCTAACGCCACTAACTTTGCCTTGCAGCCAATTCTAAGTTCGCGACGAGGGTTCGCCAACTACGCTAGGCACAACTCAACTACTTGTGGCCAGCAGACATTACGATTTGGTCGGGATAGGCATGGCAAAGGAGTGGGGGTTGATTGTTCTGGAAGGTGGAACATGATGCGATATGTGCATGAAAACCCCTCATGTTCTCACTACTGTGATCTGACAGCCCGGCATATCCTTTCTTTGTCGTTGTGCAACGCAATTCTCGGTCTTTCTCGATTCTATTTACATAGGCCAATCCGCTCAGTATTCTACCGCCGATTGCTTTCTCCTCTACTTCCTTTCATTGTAACCTTTGGCCATCGTCAGCATCACTTGACGAACTACCATCGCTAGCAGCTCAGAAGTTGAGATCATCCGGTCAAAGACACCATCGACAGAATTCATTACGCTTGAGCACCAAGATTAGCAGAGGCTAGACGAAGACATCGAATCTCTCACGACACTGCCAGATAAACAAAATGGCACCAGCACCTACCTCAACCTTCACACCTGAAGCCCCACCAGCCATAATCCCCAACGCCAGCTCCCGCAGCGACGGCTTTAGTCCTGGCGCTATCATCGGCATCGTGATAGCCATCATCTGTCTTCTCCTCGCCGTACCCTTGATTGCCATCTGCCTTCGACGATATGAAAAGACACGTCTGCGGGAGACACCCAAAAGCCCAGAAAGCAGCAACATCAGTCTACGCAGCGTCCAAGAGCACCATAGCTTGAGCAGTATACTCGTGACGAAGGAGTTGTCGCGGTCGAGTATAAGGATGGAGAGGGTTGACTCGGGGATCAAGAGGCCAGATGAGATTTATGAGAACGGAAGAGAAAGGGAGAGAGGGTGGAGCTGTACTGAGGTTAGAGGTGGGTAATAGGGTCGGCCACAGGCATTGCTTCCAATAGCGATGCGGACATCATACGGAATGCATGCAGGTAAAGCTGCAGATGGCGTCAGCGTCTCTGGCATGCAACAGCTGCGACGGCAGTACACATGCGTGTACTAGGTCGGTGCTACAAGGAGGCATCAGCCAACGGTGTGGGACGGTGTTGAAGCGTTATATAACGGTGGTGGCTGCGGAATCGGACCGCGCCGTAGCTGACCTGGCCGTGCGCGCCCATTGCAAATGCTTACGAAAACCATGATCGCAATGAAGAGTCGCAGGGATATGACGGATATTGGGCTCCACATGTACCCGCCCGACCATCGAATTTTCTGGAAGACACGCCATCGCCATGTCTGCTCGACAATGATCAAGAAAGTGCATCCGACCAAGCGCGTTCCGCAAAGATCGCGAAGCTGATTTAATCCTCCCGACTGCTGCACGACTTATTGTGTCGCATGAAACAATGTAGTCCGATCCAAACGAAGATTTGGTTAGCTGGCACGAGCACCTCGGCGAAAAGAGAAAATCTGGCCGAGCTTTGGATCAATACTGGGACAAAGCAGCTTACAAGACGCTTGATAATGGTTGAATGCAGCAGAGAGGTCCACTTTCGTTGCTGTTGCTAAGCTTTTGCTAAGCTCTCTCCTTTGCTACAGTGTTTGTACGCCATGAAAAAATCGACATCGTTATCCACGATAAATAGCATCGCAATGCATCTCAAATTACCCACTTTCACCTCCATGCTTTTCTGTGTTTGATTCAGTACCGAGGAAATATTCTTTTCACGTTCTTTTCAAGATGTTCAATATGCAAATTGCCCTTCCTACGCTCCTGCTAGCACCAGCAGTGTTAGCGGCGACAAAAGGTGCAGGAGATGTTTGGACACATAGCCCACGATACGACTACATCATCGTTGGTGGCGGAACATCAGGCCTTGTTGTTGCGAATCGTCTTTCCGAAGACTACAACGTCTCAGTAGCAGTCATCGAGGCTGGAGGCGTTGAGCTATACAACCCCAACATAACCGACACTTCGAAATATGGAAACGCGTTTAGCACCTCGGTCGACTGGCAGTACGAGAGCGTTCCTCAGACCTTTGCCGGAAACGCCTCGCAGGTTTTACGTGCAGGCAAGGCACTTGGAGGAACAAGTAACATCAATGGTTCGTCCAAAGCAACAAATCTCAACCCGACCTTGAGTTCTGACAGTTTCATCCGACAGGAATGACATATTTACGAGCTGAAGCTGCACAAATCGATGCATGGCAACAGATCGGAAACGCAGGCTGGGATTGGGAGAGCTTGATGCCATACTACAAGAAGAGCGAATACATCCAACAACCAAGGGAATCCCAGCTCCTCCGTGGAGCCTCGATGGACCTCAAGACCCACGGTACAACTGGTCCTTTAGCCGTTGGATGGACTAACAATATGATGGGTGAGGAGGTCATGTCTTCGATCAACCAGACTTTCGATACACTGGGTGTTCCCTTCAACGAGGAGCCCAACGCAGGGGCCATGCGAGGCCTGACAGTCTTCCCTAAGACCATTGAGCGAGCGGATAATGTCCGAGAAGATGCTGGACGCGCTTACTATTGGCCGGTGTCGAAGCGGCCCAATCTTGACATCTATCTCGAATCTTTCGTGGAGAAGATGATATGGCATCCAGAATCAGAGAATCGAGACGCTAAACGAACCGCAAGTGGCGTTGTCTTCTCAGGACTCAATGGCACGAGTACCACAATCCTCGCCAATCGCGAAGTCATACTTTCGGCAGGAAGTCTTAGATCGCCGCTGCTCCTGGAGCAGTCGGGCGTTGGTAACCCATCGTAAGCACCAACTCGAGTCGATAGGGATACACTCATAGAGAGACTAACTATGACCGTAGCATTCTTCAAGAGCACAACATTGACGTCGTCGTCGACCTTCCATTCGTTGGCGAGAACTTGCAAGACCAAACCACCACCGACATGTTCTACACCAACAACAACAGCACCAACTTTACCGGACTCGCCGGCTACGCAGCCTACTTCAACGTGGATGACGTTTTCGAATCGGATCTTGCTGCTTTCAATGCAAGCATCGCAAGCGCTCTCAAGCAGTACGCCGGCAGGACCGCCAACGCCAGCGGCATCATCGACAGCTCCGTGACCGAGAAGCTTTTCCGCATCCAGTACGACCTCATCTTCAAGAACAAGATTCCCATTTCCGAAATCATTGTCTCGCCCGCAGCGACTGGGCCCATCACTATCGAGTACTGGGGCCTTTTGCCCTTTTCGCGCGGCAGTATCCATATCAACTCTACCAATGCATCTGCGCCGGCGAATATCAACCCCAACTACTTCATGCTGGACTACGATATCCGCCAGCAGATTGCGACGGCCAAGATGGCGCGCAAGTTCGCCAACACAGCGCCTTTTTCCAACGCACTCTCTAGCGAGACGACTCCCGGGCTCGACGTCGTACCCACCAACGCGTCCGACGCAGTCTGGGAGAAGTGGCTGAAATCGACGTGTAAGTTCCCCTCCTTACAACATGATGCAGTCAAAGTAAAACTGAAACTAATACATCGTTGTAGATCGCTCCAACTTTCATTACATCTCGACGGCTGCTATGATGCCGCGTGAGCTTGGGGGCGTGGTAGACTCCAACCTCACTGTCTATGGTACCAGCAATGTTCGCGTCGTTGATGCTTCTGTCATTCCGTTCCAGGTCTGCGGTCACCTGACATCGACGCTGTATGCTGTTGCCGAGAAAGCAGCAGACATGATCAAGGCTCGGTATGAGTAGAGCCGAAATCGGTATATGATTGGTAGGAATCGCTCAGCCTGAGACTCTTATCAACAGAGCCATGTAGTTGTAGTTTAGTGTCTGGAATCTTGCTTATATCCATTTATTTCTCGTTCGATAACAACATTGTGCGCTTTACAACTTCCGATACAAGTGAACTTGCATCCGCATGTTCTCCAATTCAATCGGATAACGCAGTCTCTCATCCAGCCTATACCATCTGCTTCCATCTTCCTTTATCTTCTCCCACCTGACAATCTCATCTTTGCTTCCCCGATTCTCGGTTGCTTGTTCCAGCAGCGTGTGGTCCAGTAGCCACTGCATTGGGTACTTCTTCTCAGCTCCGTTCAGCGTGACTGAGGAGTAGCTTCCTGGACTGTCGACTACGAGGAGAAGCGCACCGGGCTGGAGGACCGATGTTAAGAGGAGGAGAAATTTTTGGGTCAAAGGCATGGAAGTCGAGTAGAGTTCGTTGAGCGTGAAAAGCAGCGTTACGAGGTTTGCGTCTGCGATTTGAGCAGATAGGTCTTCTGCCGAAGCTTGGAGTACATCTTGCTGCTTGAATGTTACTGAGATATCTTCAGGGTTGAGAGGTGAGACATTTGCCGCTCTCGCAGCTGCTGATGCGTATTTGTTGAGTGTCGGCGCGGTGGTGAGTTGTTTTGCGAGATTTTCCACGACGACGCTCCAGTCGGCGACATCTATTGCAGCGACTTCGATATGTGGCCCCGTACCCTCAATATTCCCATCCTCTTCTTCTGCGTTCATGCTAGACATCAACTTCTGCATGCCACCCAGCGCCACAATCTCTGCACCTGCTCCGCCACCGAGACACACGACTTTTCGACTTTTCGACTTGGTATCTTGTTTGCTGGCCTCTTCTCTTTCTTCTCCTTTATCCATGTCCGCCCATAACTTGTCTCTCCACTCCCATATCAGATCTAAATACCCCAACGCACGACTGGGACTCCATCTCGCCGCATACACCTCCAAATATTCATTCTTTCCAAACGCAGTCGCAAAATCGCGGTTATAAAGATGACCTTTGACTTCCTGCAGCAGCGGAGCAAAGTCTGAACTCAGCCTTTCCGCAAAAGAATTCCGAAAGATGTTGAGTAAGAGTTGTTGAAGTTCAATGGGCAAATACGATATGCCAGGCCCTTTGACTGAGGCAGTCGAACTCGGACGTTTGTCGCTCTTCGATTTCGCAGGTTTCTCTCCTTCTCTCTGTGCCTTGCGCTTCGCGTTGAGTTTGGAATTGGGTGCCATGGTCGCTGCTTATCGTCGTTGTTGTTTACACAGCCCAATGCAATGGGTCAGAGACTAAGTGGGAAGAAGGTGGGAATGAGAGTCTCGTCTCGTTATCGATAGGCGGTAAGCGAAACGAGTTGTGTGTGGTTCGCCCCGCATGTTCAGTGTTCGGAATCCATTCCGAGACTGCATCCCGACCTCGGGGCATGTTGCGACGAGGCATACGACCTGACTCACTTTCCTACATTGATTGACTCATCACCAAGACTTTACAATTATACACAAGCGGATTGAATTCACGCAAGTATACATCATTGACGCATCTCACAATGCGTCTCCCCTACGTCCCCGACCCTCCAAACTTCACGTCAGAAGAAGACAAAGCTGTCGAGCAGCGCGTGAGACAACGTCGAGGCGAAAAAGGTCTCATAGCTCTGGACAGAACACTACTTCATGCTCCTCCGGTCGCCGATGGATGGTAAACCATGACACCTCGCCGAACAGCAAGAGCAAAGTCCTGACTAACACGTTCTTGACAAAACAAAAAGGAACTCATTCTTAGGTTCCATCCGCACCAAAACCAGTCTTCCAACTGCCATCCGCGAAACAGCCATATGCCGCGTCGCCGTACTAAACAAAGCATGGTATGAATGGGAGTCTCATTCTCCGATCCTAGAATCCGCAACAGACGTCACCAAAGACCAAGTCCGCGCCGTCCTCGAGTCTACGCCCCGAGAACCGCTTGATATCCTTGGACCTCGACTCTCGGCCGTGCTAGCCTATACAGACGCCATGACGCTAGATGTGCGTGTCCCGGACGCTGTGTTTGAGAAGCTCAAGGAAGCGGGTTTCAGCAACAAGGAGGTTGTAGAGATTACGGCGACTATTGCCGCGTACAATTGCGTGTCGAGATTCCTAGTTGCGCTGGACGTTGGGGAGAGGAATGCGCAGACGGGGCCGAAGGAAGGGGGTAAGGAGTAGTTAAACAAGCTGTGCAGAGAGCCATGTTTGTCCGTCAATTCAAAAAGGACAACGTCACGTCACATGTTTACTGTTTTCTTGGTCATACATACGACTGCTATCCTACACACCTCACACACACACACATACACACGCACACACTTCTCTCCCATCCCACCATGACCCGCTCTTCCACAACACTAATCACACCCTCTTATTCTGCCTCGCAATCTTCCTCCTCTGCGCCAACATATGACTGAACAAGATATACGAGCCCGGCACATAAATCGCCAGTATAGCCCAAAGCGCATACGCAAACATCTCGTTCCTCTCCTTTGCCAGCGGAATCGCGCTGTACACCAACCAGCACTCACTCGCAATACCCAACGGATACAGAACCAAGAAAGTGTTGTACCGTAGCCAAGTCCACAGCTTGGGCACTCCGACGCCAGACAGCGAGAAGACAAAGTACGAGTAGCGTATTACTTCTGTTACGCTCCAAGCAAGCAGCATGGTAGCGTAGGCGGGGGAGTGGCGTGTAGACAAGGGGAACGCGGGAGGCGAGGCGATGAGGTGTACGAGCAGGAAGCGGGAGGCTACTTGCATGAGGGTCGTTAGGAGCGGGGCGCGAACGAGGCCTGTAATGGTACTTTGTTAGCTTGGTGTCGTTCAAAATCTCCCATTTTTATGGTGTAAAAAAACGAGGGAAGAGATGTGTGTGTAGATGGGAGATGGATGACAACCACGTACCAACTAGACTGTGCAGGACTTCCAGTCCAGCGAGTGTCTGTACAGTCCTCGTGTATCCCTCGAGACCATCATACACCTTCCCGCTTGCCAGTCCTCGTCGCGTTGCGGTGAACCAGTCGTCGCTGCCAAAGAACGCGCCGGCCTTTTGTGCATTGACCACTTCGTTCGCGCCGATCGTCACGGTCTGGTACAGCACGCCTGCCCACAGTGCTGCAGAAGCGGCATTGTAGGCGAGGAGGTATGCGTTCTTCGCTCCAGATTGTTTGGCGGGTCGCTGGTCATTTGGCGCGGCGGCCTTTGCTGTTGTTGTGGATTTGGCGGACATTGCTTTGTGTATGTGTGTGCTGCAGACTCGATTGCAAGGAGTGGATTCGTCGAGGGGAATGGAAGGAGGAGATGCAGGCCTAGGAGGTATGGGGAGGTGACGACGGTGTATATTGGTACCTGAGGCTCTCGCGGATGGCATGCAAGCTGGCATTTCTCGTCATGGCCTCGGCTCGCGTACCTGAGAGACCCTGACGTCTTGGCGCGGCTGATGCCGGCTTGTGCCATGTGGGATGAGATCATCATACGTCAAGCTTCTCGTAGATTTCCAGGGGTGCGATCATTAGATTCTATCTTCTAAGTAGTGAACGCCGCTTGGGATTAAACAGATTAAGCCAAGTCAAAATATGAGTCGCTCATCTAGACACGGTCATGACAATCACTACGGGAAGTGAGTCGTGTTGAGACTCAGCAGGGCAACGGCGAAGCAGTCGAATGACTCGGTTAAACAACCTCAATGCGGACGCACTTCCTAAACACCTCGTCTTTGTTGTACTCAAGCTGTGATAATGAATAGACAGATGGTGATCATGTTGAAATGGATACTAGACTACGAAAGAACGGCCATGAACCGAGACATGCTCCAACCTCCCTACCACCTCTCTCACACTCCCAATGTACTCCGAAGCTCACGCAAGCCCATCAAGCCGCGGCTTTGCATCTTTCATTGTACAGTAGTCAGACCTTCCATATCCAACCCCGCCCTTTTTCTTCTCTGTCATTAGGATAACAAGCATTCCAGAGGAAGCAGACCACCCATGAACATTCACAAAAACGAAAGAAAAAAGAAAAAGAAAAAAACGCCGTGCTATGCAAATGCAACAAATGCGAGTAGATGTGATGATTGCGCACACTGAAATGATGCAAGCAAGGGTATCGTCAAAACACCCAACCATGACTGAGCCGAGATAGGAGAGAGGAAAGGTTCGTCAAAGGTGTCCGCCTCTGGAGTTGCAATGAAAGCTTCCCAGTTACAAAAAGACCTGAATCATGCTCTTCTTGTGCGTCACATTCTTGTCGCAGCCATCAACTACGCAAGTCTTGAAAGGAAGCGTATTCGCCGTTCTCTCCTTGCCCTTTGCGCTGCGCTTCAGAAATCGGTTGGTCGTGCATTCGCCGCAGTAAACCTGGGTAATCATCAGTTGGCTGTCTCTCCATCTCCGTCGTATTGAACTCACGTGGCCGCATCCCTTGACAATCCACACCTGTCTCTTTGTCTCGTCTCCTCCAACACACAGCTCGTCCTCGCAATTGGGACACACCAGCGCACCCCCGTCCTCTTCAGGACTCCTCGTGAAACCCTCAGGTGCCTTTGGCGGCGCAGTATATGTCGGTGGTGGAGGCGGAGCCTCCCTGCCCCCACGAGGACCAATTTCGAAACCCACCATCTCAAAGTCCATGACGGGCGCCATGAAAGCGCCAACTCCGACTCTGATATGCGGTGCACGTCCCCTCGACGCGCTCCTCGAAGGCGCCACAGGCTCCTGTTGGTTCCCAAACTGCGTTCTCGTCCGATTGACCTGGTCGTGGAACCGTTCGATCTGTGCGCGGAGGTGTGTGAAGCGCCCGTTGAGTGTGATGAGGTCGAGGACATTGTCCATTTGCTCGTTTGCTTGGCGACGGCGTTGCTCGTGCTCGGGGAGGGCGTTTGCGCGGAGAAATTCCACCTCTTCATCGCCATCTGAGTTGTCGCGGGGGAGGCCATTGATGATGGGAAGGCCGTTGGGCAGGCGAGGAGAGAGAAGGGGAGGAGAGAGAGGGACACGGGGGCGGCGGCCGCCCGGTATGGTGCGGGAGGATATGAATTCAATCTCTGGTGAACTCGGCGCTTGTCCTGGTGCTGGTGCTGGTGCATCGACATTCCACTCTTCGTCCCCGTTGTCCAGGTCGATGATGATGTCCATCCCCCGCGGTAAGCGAGGCGCGTGACGGCGATTACGATGGCTATGCGACTCTTGCTGTTCCCTTTGCCTCTCCCTCTCCCGTCGTTGTTCTCGCGCTTGGCGAGGTATCTGGCCGTCGTGGCTTGCACCGTATCCCGAATCATCGGCCGTGAGATCGATGACATTGTTGTCCTGCCTCACATGGATGGTGTCGTCCTGCCTCACATGAATGGTGTCGTCCTGCCTCACATGAATGGTATCGTCCTCGTCCGTGTCATCCCCTGTCAAGTCCACCGATGCTACTGCTCCCAGCCCCTGTGCCGAGCCAGCAGGCCGTCTGTAATCGAAGCCATCCCCTGCAAATCGCCGTGTAGCTGAAGACGCCATGTGTTCGACGCGCGAGAGGTACGAGCCGGCTGTACGTGAACGCGCGGCACTGGTGCTGGAATCAGCGCGCTCAAGGGGCGGCCGGGCGTGCGATCGCAATGCCGACTCGAAGCTTGGTGTTGCTTCGCGGCCGAAATGGGGTGCTGCCCCGAGGCCGAAATCGTAGCGTGTGAGAGGCTCGTGGTCTTCGTTTGGAGGAATATACATTTGGTCGTCGTCGCTGTCGGGGTAGTGGGTTGGCGGTGCAGCTTCGCGGTCGTTGCTATCGAGGAAAGGCAAGCCATGCGGGAGAGAAACTTCCTCGTGGTCTTCTCTTGGAGGAACATAGATGTGGTCGTCGTCGCTGTCGGGGTAGTGGGTTGGCAGAGGAGCTTCGCGGTCGTTGCTGTCGAGGAAAGGCAAGCCATGCGGGAGAGAAACTTCCTCTTGGTCCATTTGGGCATGTGAGCGCTACGTGACGTTCTCTATCAGCGTCTATCCTCCGCTCACTCGCTAGGTACAACCGCCAGCGGCACTCACCTTCTGCTGTCTGTGCGTATACCCAAAAGGCAGTGCTTCTCCTTCCATGCCGGATGTGAGGGAGAGTGTGCGGCCGTGGGTGGATGTGGGTGGTGTCGCAGCCGGGAACAACAGCACCGAGCTGAGGTTGAGCGAGGGTTGGGCCCGTCTGGTGTCTTGGGGTGCTGACTTCGGCGAAACTGTGGTGGCGCTGGGAACATTGGACATCTGTGCAACATGACAAACCGTCCGACGTCAACCCTCTCAACCCTTTCACCTCACCATAATACCCGCACAAATCAGTCACCGACTATTCTTCGACACTCTTTTCGCATCTTCTGCGATTTGATTGCTCCTGACGCCATCGCAATGGCTTCGCTTGCGCATGTGAGATGGATCGTGACGTAGTGTTTTTCAGCATATGGAAACATGATATTCAGATTGATGGTCTCGGAGACGACCCGATTTTCCCGTCGTCTACAGTAATGCTACAAACCAATTTACGCCATATCGCCCTTCATGCACTAGCAACGTTCTCAAATGCATGCGCATAACTTCTAGATTGCCCCACACATCGTGGAATACCCTCGAGGTAGTCGATCAAGTTCCCGCTAACGGAAGACTATTAAAAGTGATGGAGTATACCTTCAGACCGATCCTCTAGCTAAGGCGCTGTCAGCACTGCCAAACCACCCTCGGTAGTCAGCGCCACAACATTCTCGGCCCTGCCACCCCAAGCGACATCCTTTGCTGGCGCTGCCTTCCTGACAAGCTCAGCCCAGCTCTTTGTCGCCTTGGTGTACTGCTGCACCGAAACACTGCCAGTTCCACCAATTGCCAAGAACTGGCCAGTGTAATCCCAGCTAACGCTATTGACCGGGCTGCCAGACTCAAGCGTGTGGATGGCAGCCTGTTTCCTGATGTCCCAAATCGCGACACTGGACGAGTTTTCCTGTACGACGGCGAACCAAGTTCCGTTCTCAGAAAACTTGAGATCGACGACGGGAGCCGATGTTGCGAGTTCGGCCATTTGTGTGCCCGTCTTGATGTCGTAGATGCGGATGTTGCCGTCGGAGCTTCCGATGAAGAAGAGCATGCCGTCTACGTGGAACGAGACGCATGTGATTTCGGCTTCGACGTAGACTTGCGAGACCGTCTTGAAGGTTGTGAGTTCGTGGATGGCGTATCGCTTGTCGGCGCCGGCGGTTGCGAGCATCTTGCCGCTGGGGTGTACGGACATGGACGTAACAGCTCCGGCGTGAGATCCTATCTGCGCAACGTCATCCCCAGTGGAGAATACCTTGACTGTACCTGCCGATGTTCCGACAAGCGCGCGCTCTCCCCACCATGCCACCGATGTGACTGCGCTGCCTGCATTGAATGTCTCCAGAACCTTGCCCTGGGTCAATGAGTAGACACCAGCGGTGCCATCCGCTCCACCGAACAGCACGTTCTGTGCCTCGTTGACCGCGATCTTGCTGCTGCCTGGGTATAGGGAATCGGTCGTCTTGGCAATGTCGTAGTTGGAGATGGCGTCCCCAGAGGTCCAGTCTGCCGGCACAGGTCGCTTTCGTCGGGTGCCAAAGAGTCTGTGTATGTTAGCTCAAGTTGATGGCATCACTAGACTGCAAGGGAACGCACGTTTGCTGTGTCTCTTCCACAAGAGCTACAAGCTGCTGAGGCAGGCCCTGGCCGTCCACCTGCATGGCATCGCCCTGGCCGCCTCCACTGATGGTGACGTTGGACAATGCCTCGCGCGCCTCATCTCTCTCCTTGGATATCCGCGCAATCACCCTCGTCGCCGCATCGTTCTGGTACAGCGCAGTACTCAGCTCCTGCCTCGTTTGCGCCAAGTGCTGCTTGAGCGTATGCGTCTCCAGAACCAGCGCATCCCACTCATTCTGGAAGGCACTAAGCATGGCCGGTATCGAGGTGAAGTTGGGCGCGCGCGGAGTGACGACATTGGGTGACTTGAGCTCGATGAGGTCCTCCGTCGCGAGATCCTCGCCAGTAACGGGGTCGGTGTGGTGTTCTGAGATGTGGGCTTCGATGAGGCGCTTTTCGAAGACGTTGCCCGATTTGCGCGAGGCAACGGGTTCGCGGGGAGCTTCGCCAGAGATTGCGCAGAGCATGGTTGCGGGATTGGCGTGTTGGTGGTTGTTGCTGTCGCGTTCGTTAACTTTTCGGTCTTGGGATTGGAAGCGCGCTAGTAGCTTGGACCGTGCGCGTCCACGTCCAAGACGCTCCACGAGGGACTACGTAGAAGCTCTGTTTTTCATCATCATCAAGAGGCTTCGTTCTGTGAAGGCTAGCATGTTGCGTCTTGCCTTATGCCTGCGATACTGCTTGCTCAAAGCCAACCATTTAGCAGCCGTCAGTGCATGCGCTAACCTAGGCTTTTCGTTTGTTTGTGCCGACAGGCATGATTCTGGAAGCCATAGCTGTTCGACTGTTCAAGTCACATGACTTGATCCGAAGATTTGACGTCTCGGTCCGGCCACTCGTTCCATGCCACCAAACTCTAGTTTTCGCATCTCCAGCCGTCCTCTTGGCGAGCGGAAGCACGAGGGCGCGTCGGCATGCGAAGTCGGACCGGCATCTCCCACTCCCGACATTCAACGAATCAACGCCCACGCGCTTGCATCGCGCTTCGCATCCGAATAAACAAACTGGATCATTTACCCCAGACTTTTTCGCCTCTCACCATGTTCAGTCCCAAACCGGAAGGTCTCCGGGCGGTCAAGCAATTATAGTGTCCCTCTGCGGAACCAATGACCCCGCCTCGCTCCATCTTTGGCTCTCGCATCGTTGCCAAGCCATGCAAGAGCGACCTCCTCTATGACGGTACTGCGGGGGAGCGCGTCTTGGGTGCATATCCGCCTGCTCTAGTCATGTAAACGGTAAGTCTGAACCGAGATCACGATGCATGCCTTGTTGTTGTAGTGCCACAGACTAGCGTACACGGGCTGCATAGGTTCGTATATAAGAAGGACATCGCTCCCTCGACGGATCAGCATCCAACCAAGGTCCTGCTTTTTTCAATCCCATCAGGCACCATGATCACCAAAGGACTTTTGGCTCTTGGAACAGCGGTACCTGCACTTGCGGGGTCGCTTGTTCAACGACAGAGCTCGTCGCTTGAGGGATGCCCTGGATATACGGCCAGCAATCTCCAAGATGATGGCTCCAGGGTCACCGCAGACCTCAGCCTCGCAGGCGCTGCTTGCAATGTTTATGGCGAAGACTTGACTGACCTGAAGCTGGAAGTCGAGTATCAGACTGGTACGTTGCATTGGCTTCGCTGATCATTGGCTCTATGCTAACAGTCCACAGCCGACCGACTCCATGTCAAGATCTTTGATGCCGCCGAGCAGGTCTTCCAGATCCAAGAGTCTGTCTGGCCGCGTCCTTCCGGCAATGAAGGTGTCAGCCCAGAAGACTCTGCTCTGGCATTCACCTGGACCGACAGTCCTTTCTCGTTCGCCATCAAGCGTAGGGAGACCAACGAGACCCTCTTCGACACGTCGGCTGCATCTCTTGTCTTTGAGTCACAGTTCCTTCGTCTGAGGACCGCTCTGCCTCCTTCTCCAAACCTATACGGTCTTGGCGAATCCACAGATCCGTTCCACCTAAACACCACCAACTACACCCGTACTCTCTGGAACCGAGATGCCTACGGTACCCCAGAAGGGTCTAACCTTTACGGAGCTCACCCCATTTACTTCGATCACCGCGGTGAGAACGGAACCCATGGTGTCTTCTTGGCCAGCTCCGAGGGCATGGATATCAAGATCGACGACTCCGAGGGCCAGTACCTTGAGTACAACACTCTTGGTGGTATTCTTGATTTTTACTTCCTTGCTGGTCCTGGACCGAAGGAAGTCGCAACCCAGTACTCCGCTCTTTCCGGCCTTCCTGCCATGATGCCGTACTGGGGCTTTGGTTCCCACCAGTGCAAGTACGGTTACCGTGATGTCTGGCAAGTTGCCGAGGTTGTTGCCAACTACTCTGCTGCGGACATACCTCTGGAGGTGAGTTCTAAACCGCCCAATCGTCATCTCAAATTTTCGCTGACATTTTTTAGACCATGTGGACGGATATTGACTACATGGAGCTCCGCCGCCTGTTCACCCTGGATCCGGAGCGTTATCCGCTTGACCTTGTCCGCCAACTCGTTGATTACATCCACGCTCACCAGCAGCACTACATCGTGATGGTTAACTCCGCGGTCTGGAGTGGTGACTACGATGGCTACAACGCCGGAGCTGCGCTTGACGTCTTCCAGAAGCGTCCCAACGGCTCTTTCTTTGAGGGTGCTGTCTGGCCAGGTCCCACGGTATTCCCTGACTGGTTCCACCCCAACACACAGCAGTACTGGGACGAGCAGTTCGCTTCGTTCTTCGACCCGGCGACTGGTGTTGACATCGATGGTCTCTGGAACGACATGAACGAGCCTGCAAACTTCTGCCCGTACCCTTGCCTCGACCCCGAGGCCTACTCTGAGGAGTCCAAGAACCCGCCCGAGCCACCTCCAGTCCGTACCTCCGCTGACGGTCGCCAGATCCCTGGCTTCCCAGCGGACTTCCAGCCTCAATCCAACTCTAGTGCGGTCCGCCGATCAAGCGCTCAGCTTAAGCAGCGCTCCAACGTCAAGCGTCAAGCTTCCAACAACACTGCTGACCTTGCTGCACACCCCGGTCTTCCTGGCCGCGACTTGATCAACCCAGAGTACCAGATTGCGAACGCCGCTGGCTCCATCAGCAACAAGACGCTCGATACTGATATCCAGAACTACGACGGATCGTACCACTACGACACCCACAACTTCTGGGGTTCGATGATGTCGATTGCTTCGCACAAGAGTATGCTTATGCGCCGTCCCGAGCGCCGTCCATTGATCATCACCCGCTCTACTGTAAGTTCTCCGCATATCACCAGACGCTATGTAGCTAACAAGAGATGCAGTTCGTCGGTCTCGGCACATACCTAGGAAAATGGCTTGGCGACAACGTCTCGGAATGGGCGCAATACCGCTTTTCAATCGCCGGCATCTTGAACTTCAACTCCATCTACCAGATCCCCATGGTCGGGCCCGATATCTGCGGTTTTGCTGGTAACACCACAGAAACCCTCTGTGCACGTTGGGCAACACTTGGTGCCTTCTACCCCTTCATGCGAAACCATGCTGGCGACACGTCAATCGACCAAGAATACTACCGCTGGCCATTAACCACAGCCGCCGCCAAGAACGCTATTGCAGTACGCTACAGACTACTCGACTACTTCTACACTGCGTTCCACCGCCAGACCACCACAGGTGTACCCAGTCTGAACCCCCTGTGGTTCCACTACCCTTCTGACGCCAACACCTTTGCCATCGAGCACCAATTCTTCTACGGCGACGCCATCCTTGTCTCTCCCGTGTTGGAAGAAAACTCGACTTCCGTATCCATCTACCTGCCCAACGAAGTCTTCTACGACTACTGGACCGGCGAGCGCATCCAAGGCCACGGCTCCATGATCAACCTCACAGACGTCGGTTTCGACACCATTCCCCTGCACATCCGCGGCGGATCCATCTTGCCTCTCCGCGCCGAATCCGCAAACACAACCACGGAGCTCAGGAAGAAGGATTTCGTACTGTGGATCGCGCCCAATGCGACGAATCAAGCCGAGGGATCGCTGTACCTCGATGATGGTGATAGCATTGAGCAGCCGGCCGTGTCCATGATCTCTTTTACGTACGACAATGGCGCATTCAGTATGAGCGGTGAGTTTGGATACGAGACTGAGGTTGTTGTGAAGAACATTACTGTGCTGGGTTGCGAGCAGAGTCTCCAGGGTCCTGTTGCGCTGAATGGAAACTTTGAACATGTCTTTGACGGTGCAGCTGGTTATGCGGGTAAGGCGCCGAGGAGGGGTTTGGCGTAGTGTGTTGTTGTTGTTGTTGTTGTTGGATTCATGGGATTGTGGGTTGAACCATGTTTCATTGCCATGTAGTTAACGGAAGATGACATGGGAGCGCGATTAGCCGCCGCTCCAGGGTATAAATTCAAGTGAGATGCTAAAGACGATATGAGATTCCAAACAAGATTTTGTGACTACCGCGGGATTGAGAGGGGGTTTAGACTGGAACTATCGTGGCTGTGTGGAGGGTAGGCGAGATGAAGCGAGGGTGAGCTGAAGCTGAAGTGGAATCTAACAGGTGGGAGGGAGATTGTTTCGGTAAAGGCCGGGCTCTCTAGGTTGGAGAGAGATAACATTCTCGCGAAAACGTCTTTATATTGATGCATACATAGTCTCGTCTATCCACGGACGAGGCGGACATGTCTTGACCACCCACTGCCGATGCAGCTTCCTCGTGCCCGCAACCTTGGCCCAGAAGTCATCCCAGTATACCGTATACACTGTTTTGTTATCACGCGATACATATAGTTTATGGCTAACGTTGCGCATATCCCTCATCCTCTGGACGCAGAAGCGCAGGTTGGCGATATCAGCGACCACTTCCTTGCTCACATCTACCCACACATTATCTGGCTGTTGTGCCTTTGACTCTGGTGAGGGTTGTAACTGCTGCTGCTGCTGCTGAGTGAGGACGTGTTCGTCCAGAGTAATTACTTCGAATGCGCAGCCAGCCCAAGGACCGTGTACGAATTCTAGATACTTGTCCGGCGAGTACGGGTCCTCTGGAGTCGCACATGGCGCCCTGTTGCCACCGCTACAAGTGAGAACGAGGAAGATATTGGCCAGGGTAAACTGCTCGTCCGTCTTTGGCTCCGCGTGTTTATTTTCCTTTTTCGATGGTCTGTAGAGCACGCGTTGTGTGAGGGACTTGCCTACTCTCTTCATCTTATCTGATAACAGCTCATAGGACCTAGGGTCGTTGCCCCAGTCAGGTGCCGGATCAGAATCAGGCTCTTGCAGCTGATCCGAGCGCACGTATTGTTTGGTGGTCAGGTTACGGAGCACCCATACCCTCTGCCCAGACGATGCATCTGGTTCGGGACGCACCATCAGATCCTGCATAATCTTGTTCAGGTCGTCCGGTCTGGTCTCCATGTCGTACTTCCACATCTTTAGGGCACGCTCGTTTGAAAAACCGGGGGTGATTCGAGTGAGAGCTAGCCATCTTCCATCTTGATCATGCGATGTCCACTCCCATCTCCAATCATCAACTGAAGCGACGTACGTCGCGGTCGTATCTTGGATACCATAATTCTGAAACTGCGCGCTGGTGAATCTGGCGCTCACCCGATGGAAACCAATCTTTCTTCCTACCCAATTATTCTGATAGAGTCGGTGAATGCGGCGCAACACGAGCGGCCATATACGAGCGGAAGAAAGGCCTAGCGCGAGGAAGTCGAGAGAGAGCTCAGCGATGTAGTTGAGGGTGGCGCCGTAGTCAAGGGTCCCAGTGTCTCTGAGTCTGCGATGGCGGTCGAAGCAGTCCGGTAGCAACACGTGGTCGAGAATCTGATCAAGAATCTCGTTTGGAAGACGTTCGAAGTGGTCCCGCCCAGGAGGATAGAAGTGTTGAACACGCTGCGCATCCGACAAAGGCCTGACAAACGCATCGTAGAACCAGGCTTCGTTCTTCTTCTTAAAGTGCGAGGCCGTGTCGTAGTCGTATTCACCGTGGAGTCCAAGGTGGATGGCTTGATTCAGCTCCGGGCACACCAGCCGGTACCAATCAGGAAAACCGTTGTTCGGGTTGCGGTCGAGACGGCCACCCATAATCTTCAATGGTCTTTATGCGGTTCCAAGGAGATGAAGCCGTAGCTTGGGGGTTGAGGTAGCCATCTCGCCACTGTCTGCCCCTTGTTTATGTGATGTTGCGCCGCAGCCAAGGTTATATCTTAACCGGAAACAGCAATGCAGGGTAACAGTAATCGAGCACGATTAGGCAGCTGCGTTGCCGTCCACGAATGGAAGCATGAAGAAAAGCGGGCCCTCGCTTGCCTGCTACCACACATGGCTCGGTACGATTGAACAGCGATGTAATTAATCCGTCGAATAGGCATCGTCAAATGAAGCACGCGATTGTCTTGCCAAGTAAACACCGCACCGTCGAGAGTCATGGCTGAGATTTTGTCTGCAGTGTCAAATTTCGGTCGCGCTTCAGTTGGCAGCACTTCCAAGAGCCGTAGAGGTCGTGATAGAGTGGTTAGCCTAGGCTGCATCAGGTTAGTGCAAGATTGATGCATAGCTGCGAGGGATTGGACGAACCTCGGCATCTCAATTTGGTGAATAGCGATCGAACTTGACTAAATATTTGTTGGATGATAGCGTGCGAATGCACTCACCACGCATAAAACACCATAGCTGAGTCAAGGGAACAACGCCCAATTCACTTACTAAGCGACCGGTCTTGTATGAATGAACCGGATTTTCACGACCGTGTTTGAGCAGCTGTGACTACTTTGCAATGACTCAATGAAATACGACGGGCGATTACATATACCTCTGCGTACCGTCAGCTAGCCAATCTTACACACATACCTGCAGACGTGTAATCATCAAAGTTGTAACATACTCATCTACCTAGCAAATTCCTCAGCTATACACCCACTTGACCCATATCACAGCCTGAAGCTAGAACACGCAACTACTGCGGCACCACAATGTCCACCAGCATTGGCACCAACACAGTGCGACGTGCAAAGTCACCGTTCGAAGACTTTCTCCATCGGGCCAGTAACGCCGGCCTACACATAGAAGCGGAAGTAGAAACGGATCAAACGAGAGCTAACAGCAGCGGCAATTGGGAGGTCGTGAATGAATCGCACTACGTAGATGAGCAGGACAAGGATGAGTGGGTTCTCGTCGGTAAGACAGAGGGCGAGAAGACGCAGGAGTGCAACGCGAAGCAGAGGGCGGACAAACGGGCAAAGCAGGTCATACAGCACTGAAGGATTGATAACTGGGCCGTTAGCAAGAGTGTAATAGAATCGAGTTCAAGCAAAGACAGCCTGGAAGCAGGATTGGGTATCTTCATTCCGTAGCCACGCGCAACATGCACTCTCGCCTTTATACCAGCAATTCAATTGCCACTGACATCCACATCAGTCTTATATGTCCGCTCGCGGCACTCGTGCTATGCGCGTCGCGACGATGCTTCCGTGGTGTCCAGCGTGTAAGGTAGTGTGATGGCACCGAGTCCCAGCTCATTTCTTTCCCTTCTTCTTCTTCTTGCCTCCTGCGCCGCCCGTACCAGCCGCGGGTACACCACCCATCTTGACGTCCCCACCCTCGTCGACCTGTGGTGTAGACGCACCTTCTCCGCCAGCCGGCATGCTCAAATCCTCCGTTGTCTCCGGCAGCGCAGCCATGTGTCTCCCCAATCTCCCCAGGTTGCCAATCAGCCGGCCCACCTCAGCGCCCTTGTTCGTCTCATACTGCAGACATGTGCCCGACTCGGGATCGTACGTCTTGAGCGTGAAGAAGACGGTGACTTCCTCGGGGTTCTGCGATTGCGGCGGCGGCGAAGACGCACGCGATGTGTCGGCGGGTCGGGCGGCTCTCTTCTCGTCGTACTTTTGGCGCTTCTTTATCTTGGAGGATGTGGGTTTTAGGACCGAGTATTTGGATGTGATGCGTGTCTAGGAGGCATGGGTTAGATGGGCCGTGTCGCGTGCGTGCGGCAGGGTGGAACTTGGCATACGGAAGTTGGTCGCGCTTTGAGGAGGAGCGACGACTGCTCGTACCACTCTGCGCTCGTGTCGAAGTATGGCATCGTGGCGGGTGTGGGTGGGTGTCTGGGGTAATGGGAGAGTGAAGGTGACGACGAGGCATGGTCAGTGCCCTTGTGGGTTCGGTAGGCGGGCAACTTTTGGCGGGGTCGCTCGGGAGAACATCGGTCCAGGCCAAAACCGTCACTCCCACCTAGGCACCGTACCGCGCGACAGGTACCCGGGAAAAGGGCTGAAGCAAGCCCCGACCTATCAAGCAGCAGCTTTCATCGTCGTTCAATACTCCCTGGAACCTTCCACGGCCAAGGCAGTTGACTCACGGCTCAACCGTCTCATCTCAACAGTTCAGACTCAACTGCGATACCCCCCAAAACACGCCTTGGTCTACCTAACACATCAATCCCATCTGACATATTTGCGGCATCATGAATGAATTCGTTTCGCAAGACTTTGGTAACATGAAGCTGGAGGAAAAGACGGACAACGACAAGATGCCTACACCTAGGGCTGAACTCGAAGTTACCATTCAAGGACTAGTGGCACGTGGCAACCATCTCAATAACGAAGTTGAAACCTACATCGCCGCAGTTCTAGAGAAGCAAAAGGTTGGAAAAGTCTATAATCCAGTCGAGTACGTTCAGTCATCGTGCTATCCAGGATAGCCTGGATGATCCCTTGGTATTCGCTCCACCAGTAAGCTTAGCCGCGATATTTACTACAAGAGTACCAAACCAACACGCTCGTTCGTATAACTAACTACAACAGGTACCGAAATCTCCGCAGCGATATGCGCAACGAACTCGCCTTCCTGAAGAAACTCGCAGGCTCCAACATGGATGAAGAGAAGGCCCGTAACTACATCGTATCTTCTAATCTTCTGTACTACGAAGCGCTATGGGCCGCTGCAAAACGCACATCAGGAATCCAAAGTTTCCGAAAATTATTCTTCTGGAACCGACACAAAGCTCCTGGTGGTAAAAACACAACAAAAGGCGTCAGCCTAGCAAAAGGAAGCCAAGGCAAGAGCAAAACTTCTGCACTTGTCGACATTGTCGCGGAAGAAGGCGCAGAATGGATACGAGTATCAACTGTCTCCGAGAAACGTATCCTATTTGATCTCGCAAAGCTGGGCTGGGTGAACGACTCCGACTCGGACGAAGACGAGGACATGCCGGCGCCCCCTGGAGACGACGATGACGACGAAGACCAGATCGACGTGGTGCGAAACGCTCGCGAGCTTGCGCGAGCTGCGCGCGCAAATCCCGTGCGTGGTCGGCCACCCAAGGTGCATTTCGTCCTCACACGAATCTCTGCTGGTAAAACACCAGCTATCGATATGATCATCAACAAGATACGCGCAACGGGTGCGATAGTACAGTGCGGAGAGGACATACCGCCCGCGCTATCGATTGACGCCGTGCTACCACGTCTGCTCATCGATCGATCGCGAACGCTGAGCGATACCCTGAATATCGACTGTACCATTCTACTAGCGCTCATATCGGATATCTCGCACAAGCCTTGTCCAATACTCGACTGGTATCCAGGAGAGGTGCGCGCTCAGATTGAAGAGGAGGCTGTAGAGCACTTGTTGCCAACGCGTCTGTATCCTGCCATTGGCGCGCATCCCATGGTGTGCACGCGCGAAGCTGCCGACCAGATGAATCTTATCGTGCAAACTCTGGCGACTGATACGGAGAAGCTGAGAGCGGACATATTGCTAGGACAAGGCGACTGCGCCTCGTGGTCGCGAGAACGGCTTGTGGAGGAATGGGTGGGTATCCGACTTCACGATTATACAATGTTACCCGATACTAACACGCTACCATTCAGTCTAACCTCTCCGATTATCCCCCACACCCACACCTGGCCCTCCCCATCGTTGTCAAGAATCCAAACATTGAAATTCTCATCGCCAGCCTCCCCAGCGTAGCAGCCACCGTCGTTGCTGAATTACTCGAAAGTCCCTCTGGCCTTCTCAATCAATCCATCTTCCTTTACGGCTGGGCTGAGGGCCTCACGACGCTGAGCGCGAACCGTGGTCGAGCGAAACAGATTGATAATATTATTAATGAGCATGGATTGAAGGATGGGGAGGCGGGGCCGCATATTTGGCTTTGTGGTGAGTCGAGGAGTTTGATTGCTAAGCATGGGCGGAGGAAGTAGGTGGGATGGTGGGAGGGGGAGGAAGTAAGATGGGAAGTGGAAGTCTGGCTAAGCAGGGTGAGAGAAGACATGTATGATTAGGAAGTCAAGGCCTACATTATGGTGTGTGAAAACTTCGAGGTACACGTGGATTGGTTCTGACAACACGACCAAGTTCGTGGATGGACGTCTATACAAATATATGTAGCTTTTCGTGTCATCTTCCTGTTACTACATGGTATCAAGTTAACGAGTAACGATATAGTGATCGATGGTAATCACTGGCTCGCCAGTCTATGTCTTCGAACACCGCAGCTATCTCTTGTCCCAAACAGCACACAGACTTGTAGCCGTTCTCTCTGGCACCTGCTTCAAAATGACGATCAAAATACCACTCCAAATCCATCATCCACATCTCCTGACCCGTCTGCTCGTCCATGAACAAGACGTTGTCACAAGGCCAGGAATCCTCCACGGAAGTCCCATGCCAGTCCCCCCACGGCAAGGTGTCCACAACGTGAATCTCCGACGCATTTTTGAACCAGCTCAGGTTGTTTGAATCAGGTTTGCCCTCGCTAGCCGTGCGCGTCCACCATTCATCTCTCTCGCGCCTAATCTTCAATCGCTTGATGAGATGTGCAACACTCTTGTATGTTTCAAACTCGCAATCGCCGATGTCAATCATATCGATGTCCAGGTTGCACCAGACATAGCTGCGTTGTTCATCCTGCCCATTGCCGTTATGTATCAGCTCAGAGAAGCAACGTTGGTATAATCCAGCGTTCCGCGACTCCTGACAGGTCTGTAGCAGCCCTGGTATGGGCGTTGTTGAATGTAAGACTGTGTACCGCCTACTCCCTTCTCTCCTGCTTTTGAGATCGATCTTAACCGTGCGTGGCTCTACAGTCAGCTCCCATACCCGAAGACGAAGTTCAGCAGGGAGCCGTGGAAATAGATGGAATGTGGCCATGCCGTAGCGAAGAATGCGAACAACGGTGATGTTGCGTTGATACTCCGGCGTGTGCACACACATGAGCGATGATTAGCGGTAATAAAACATAAGAACAAGAGATTTGTACCTGCATGCGAACAAAGTTCAATGCAGGAACCCGACTGTTCGCCAAGGATCAGAGGATCATCCGACCAGCCCATGTTTGTATCCACCTTCCGTTTCCGGAAGCGCTCCGAATCCTTCGTGGTGACATGTTGGAACGTGCGATATGAGGAGATCTTGATAGCGCTTGTTCGGAGCTAGAAATGCAAGCTGCGTTTCCTTCGCATTACGCGAACCGCCTTTACCCGTTTATCCCAGGTCTCGGATCTCACGATGCTCAACGAGCATGCGGCGCGGTATGCGGCGCGGTAGGCCCAGACCTGGATCTATCAAATCCAGGGTCATTACTGGTACGGGGACATAATATCGTGTTGCTCATCCGAATAATGTGCTCGAAAGACTCCCACAAGTCGCGTTGGATGCATACACTCGATCGCTTCTCGCCCGCACTGCTCCTTACTGTAGTACTACACAAACCTCTTTCACGATCTCGACTATCGGTCGCATTACCCTGCATCGTTGCGATACCGTCTATCATGAAGCTCACAGCCTTCATTGTTCTGGCCGAGCTCGTTCGCCTGGTCGTTCCCGCCCGCCGACCAGATCTCCAGTGAGACCCAGAGACGGCCAAAGATTGTGTCGAATGGTACGATAATGGTTGGGATGTGTCGTGTGAAGACACGCGCAAGACGTTTGGCATCAGTCCTGAACTATTCCATAAATGGAACCCTTCGATTGGTCTGGACTGTAAGCCTTGAAATTTCAAATCATATTGCGTTCTCACGCAGGAGAGGCTCGATACCGAGCCAATACCGGGATTGACCTCAACCATCTCTACGACTAACACCACGACTACCTCGTCTACAGCCACCCCTTCTCCCACTGCTTGGACCGAAATAGGGTGCTATGTAGAGGATCTGACGTTCCCGCTTCTCGACAGAAATATGAGCCCAGATGGAGACGCATCCTTGACCATCCCTGATTGCAAAGACACCTGCTATCGCGATGCCTACAGATTCGCGGGTGTACAGGAAGGCAATCAATGCTGGTGTGGTACTTACGTCATCGGGCAATGGGCAAAAAATCAGACCGACTGTAACGTTCCCTGCACTGGAGACAAGACGACATATTGCGGTGGAAAGGGATTATTGAAGATATTTCAAGAAGCAGGTTGAAAGGAGGAGGCTACACCAACGGTTGTCTCGGGAAGCAGCATTACAAGCACCAACACCGCGAGCACTAGCAGTATGACAAGTGGCAACGTTGCCAGCGCTAGCAGTACCACGAGTGTCAACGTCGTGAGTACTAGCCACACTTCTGGAGCCAGCAAGAATGTGGTCATGTTTCGCGCGGTGCTGGCGTTCTTTTCAAGGTGTTGATAGTATTGCTAAAGTTGTAGACTGCTTGTGCGCGTAGCGAGCCAGCTCGCGTAACGAGCCACCCAGGGCGCGATGGTGCGAGTGCGAGTGCGAGTGCGACACCGAGAACGAAGGTCTCGTATGGCATCGTATGCACGGCCCCGGATCTGTGCACTTTCCGATATACGACTAGTACCCCAGACGTGACGTCGCCTCGCGCTGTCCTATGCAATTAGAAAAGACCTTATTGGCCAAATGTATCTGTGAAACAAACAATTCCGGAGCCGTTGGATTAAGCATATCTGGGATCGACACCGGAAGTGCGGCTGCAAGCCATTTCCGCCTTGCATCGCCTGGGATACGGGCGCTTTGTAAATGACCATCTGGTATTCGTTGCGAAGCTGGTGCTGTAACCTAGCAACTACTGTTACGCGTATGTCGTAAGGATACGTGTGGATACTTGATGTTACTTTTGGAGCGACAAGTAGTCTACGTAACAGGCTTCGAGGAGATATAAGAGATGGCACCGCTCTCATCAGTCGTACTTCAACCACAGCTTCCACTGCAACCCAACTCATCTACAAAGCACCATTTCACGAGCACTGTCATCGGTAACCTCATGATGAAGCTCACTGCTGTTCTTGCCGCCTCCACTTCCGCGCTCGCTTCTGCGAGGCCTCAGTATGGTGCCGCAACTCCAGATCCACACGCTTGGATGCCTGCCTCCACAAACGACTGTAAGTACACATATCCAAAAGACCATGCTATGGTTCAGAGCTGATACGCACAGTCCGCGGCCCATGCCCGATGCTCAACACTCTAGCAAATCACGGTTTCCTTCCTCGCGATGGCCGCAACTTCACCCAAGAGAACGTCGTCAAGGGCCTGAAGGACGGCTTGAACTTTAATGGTTCACTTGGCGCACTCATGTGGCAGCAAGCCATCATCGCAAACCCTGAACCAAACGCTACGTTCTTCACTCTAGAGCAGCTCAACGTCCACAATGTTCTTGAGCACGATGCCAGTCTTACGCGTACTGATGCTGCCTTCGGTAACAACCATGTCTTCAACGAGACTGTATACAACACATCAAGAAAGTGGTGGACGGATGAGACCGTAACACCTGAGATGCTGGCCAACTCCAAGATATTTCGCCAGTTGGAGAGCCGCGCAACCAACCCAAACTACACATTTACTGCGTCCACTGAGGAGTTCAGTTTGGGTGAAGTCTCGGCACCTATCATCGCCTTTGGCAGTTTAGAAGACGGTACCGTCAACCGCACGTTGATGGAGTACTTCTTTGGTAAGTCCTTTGGCAACGCGCAACCGTGTGCGAGCAGTGGTGGCGCAGTAGCTGACAACTGGGCAGAAAACGAGCGTCTTCCTTTTGAGTTGGGCTGGACTCAGAAGACAGATGAGATCACCCTCATGAAGATCACGACTACTACAGACATCATTCGTAACGCGACGAGTCTACTTACTGGTGGCGAAACCGCTCAGGATTCTCCTCATGGCAAACGCGATCTCCATGGTGGGATTTTCTAGAGGATGTCCAGGGCCAGATATAGTTCAAGCGGCCACCACGGAGTGGTGTGCGCAAGATCCCATAACACGCAATTGTTGCCGTGATCTTGCGCTGACAGCGAATATCCATACATTATCATACTATCGTTTTCTCTTTGAAAAGAAGATTTTTGTCTCTGTTGCGTCCCATTGGAATTGTGATCAGTGTTCAGGTAGGTTTGCAAGCATCTTACTCCATGTCCATAACACTTAGCATGGAGAGCGTCACAGAAGCAGCGCAATAGGTGTCAGTCATGGTGAAAGAGCACATTTCCAGTCGTGTACTGGCTATAAGTCGACGGAAATGCTCTCACTGTATTGACTGAACAGTGACCTGGTTAGCAATACTTGAGCGCTTACTGTGCATGTGGTCCGTACTTCATTTTGGAGCCGCCGTACGAACGTATGTAAATGAACGGTCGTCGGGGGCAGCTGGTCGCAACTACTAGTTCAATGCCTTGCTCGTCTTGTCCATGACTACGCTACAGCCTGTAGAATCATCGACTCTAAGTGGGGCATTTCCATCGATAAGCGATGCTCAGTACTGGATGTCGACGATAAATATGAACTACATGCGATGTACAACAAGGTCGACGCCGCATGCAGGACTGAGAGACGACGTTCGCAGGTAAGAAGATTAAGCTCAACCCTAGTATATCGGCCGCCGTTAACCGTCCGAAGAACAAGACGGCAGCATGCGCTGAGTGCCGCGCTATACTACGGATGGGTACTCAGATGGGTTGTGTATATTGCTTCAATAGTGCTGCTGCAACAGTTTCGCATCTCATGTAGCAGCCGAGGTCTACAGTTGGGTCAATTGCGCGCGCCGTTGGGCGGCTGTGGAGGCAGATGCAACCTTGGAAAGAAGGGTGGCGTTATCTGGCAAGTGGGTGCCTGGCGTGCGTCCGTCGCATTTGGATCTCGGCCACCTCAACGTCAACTTCAACTTCCGAGCCAATCAGTCATCTCACGAGAGTTTACAATCGGGAACTAGGGTTGCACCATGCTTGTTTGGCGATGTTAAGATTCCATGTCAACACACCTGGATCGTCACACCTTTCACCTCGCTATACGAGAGGCTTTTCCGGGTATATGCCATGGGTAGAGGATTTCTAATGGTCACATTCACCGGCGACGCTCCGAGTAGTACTAGGCGCTGACGAGAGTTAGAATGGAGAGGTTTCTTACGCAAACTGACCCAAAGTGCGATGGTAAAGTCCTTGCACGCTTCAACTGCGGAAACCAACACAACGTGTGGATGTAGTCCTCAAGATTGTTCAATTTATCATGAGAAGCTACATTCTTGAAAGAAAGAACGACCAGCACATATACGCTTGTAGTCTTCATCTCCCTATCGAACCTCATAGCCAAGAAATTCTCAGCAGTCCACACTAACAATCGCCGCACTACTCCAAGGCACCTCTACGCTCATCAAACCCTTTCCGTCAACCTTGACACTCTCCCCGCACGTCACATTACCCAGCCGAACAGGCTTCCCCTCATCAAGCTCATAATTGTAGCTGTACCCATCCCACGTGATACCCGAAATGGCATCACTTCCATTCGCCAACAGCCTCTGCACGTGCGCTTCGCCTTTGCACTCCCGCGGGAGCTGGAACGAGTACGTTTCGGAGGGCCGCGGGAAAGCGTCGGTGTAGTTGTTGTCTGCGGTGGTGTTGTACGTGTGTAGATCGACGAGGAGCAGGCGGGCAAGCGTGTCATCGACGTGAGCAGCGTATTGGGTCGAGTATATGGACGATGAGGCGAGGCTTGAGATGTGCAGGCGAGATGAGGGCGAGGGCTTGTGCATGAAGGCTGCGACGGCGAGGTTGCCGTAGTAAGGGGGTTTGGTGCCGCGGGTTGTGATGTTGGTTTCGATCGGTTGCCAGGATTGGTACCGGTAGTTGGTGCCTTGGTGCATGTGAGAGCGAGAAAGGTTTTGCGATGCAAGATAGACGTTCCAGTCCACACCCCACAAGGCAGCACCGAAACTGTTGCTCAGGCCCGGTCGTCCTTGTCGAGCGAGCGAGTTGTGCTCGCCCATGATGAATGGGACGCTTGGATCGAGCGCTTCCCCTAGCTCCTTGATACCTCTTGAAACATTGAGCTGGGCGTTCGCCTTATCTACCACGCTACTATGGTTCATCAATGTGCCTTGCAAAGTAATGCCAGGGTTTGTGGAAACACCCATGTAGTTGTGGGATGCGATCAGACCAATATTCTTCTTCTCGTCCAGACCTTGCCTGAACGCTTCCACTGGATCTAAAGTGAAGTAGTCATTGCGCGCGACGCCTGCGAAACTCGGTGCCATGAACTTGGTTCCCGCGAGATCTGGGCAGGCTGCCTTGGTCGCCTCTTCAATGGCAGTGGTGCCGTTTAGCCATTCAGACACGTAGTCGGCTTCGGTCCAGTTGTCAGGCCGATAGCCAGAAGCATGAAAGAGATCAGGCTCGTTGCCGTACTCCCAAAACAACAGGTCGCTCCCTATCGCTTTGCAGGCATACGATACGGATGCCCAAGTCGCGTCTCTTGCAGCGCTAGAGTTGGCACCCATGTTGAAGCCGTGAACAAACTTTGTGCCCTTGGGCATTGTCTTGTAAGACTCGAAATAGGACGGGCCGATGGTGATGATGGTCGGGTAGTCGGCTGAGACGTTTGGTCGGATGACGCCGACGAGGCCAGTCTTTTGCGATTCATCGAAGATGGCGATATCTCTTGCCCCTGAGTCAGCTATGTATTGCCCCAAGCGTGATTAAGGTGGAGTAGTACTGTGTGTTGCCGCCCACTCGAGCGATTGGCAATGAACCTTGGAGTTTACCAAGGTTGCTCATGAGGTTGTATGTGAACGCATTCGGGTGCGACAAATTGCCTGTACGCATCGGAAGTCAGTAAGATTCCCATGATGATTTATGACATGGCAGTAAGCATACCAGCGAAATCGGGCCATGATGAGAACTCGAAAGAGAATGAGACAAAAGAGTCCAGAGGAATGCCAGCCGTGTTGGGAGCTGCTTTGGATATGGCGATTGGTTTGGAGGAAGAGGAGATGTGAGCAGCCTCTGCCTTCAATGAGGCTACGAGAGCCCCAAGGAAGATCGAGCGGTTGATTGAAGGTATCATCCTGGTCGTCCGATAGCGTCATCATCGAAACCATCTGCGCAGATGTTTATGGGCGTCGCCGGCAACGGAACTTCGGCCAGCACGTCATGCGGCAATTGAAATCCATGGACCCGGTCATGAATCTGGCATTCTCAATGGACGATCCTTCGTTTTGCGGGGGAAAAAAGTCGGGGTACATGGGTAAAAGCCGGGGTAGACGCACGGTCCATTCTGCGCAGGTATCAGCCGCATGCATGGATGCGCGGCTTCTTGCCCGCTGATTGGTTTGTTTGCCAGTTGGACCTCGGGACGACTCCATCGGCCCAGACCCGAATCACCCTCCACTTCCCGGACATCAACAACTTCTCAGAATCCCGTCTTCAGCAACCGATTCGCATTGTCCTTGGCTTGCGCTGGTTGCACGGCGTTTGGCATTGAGCGTCGCATCGATAGGTGGATTTACTTTCAATGCAGGTAAGTTGCATCAGTCGTTTCCCTTGGCATGTTAGCAGGTATGATCAATGTGCATGCGCATGAGTAAGTGTAGCTGGATATAGCGACCGCGTTAGTGTCAACATCGTCATGGGTTTACACTGCGTCGTCACGTCGAACGAGTATGCCCATCCTGTAGATGCAAGCTCAACACGCTTCATCCTGCAAGATCCACTTCCCTAGTTTCCACAAGTGTTGTCAGGCGTGATACTTCCTGATCCGAGGGGTGTCGTAGCCGTATCAGGTGAGGTAGCTGTTGCATTGTTGTTGGAAAAGACAAAAGTCGATGAAGGTACATTCGTAGCAGTAGGGGATGAAGGTACGTTAGTAGCAGCAGGCCCGGACGTCATGCTGGCCTCGTCTCGGTAGGAAGATGAAGGAACTGGGGGGTTGCACAACTCAAAAGCTGGCTGGCAGACATTCGCAGCGCAGTAGTCGCTGGTACTTCCGCAGCTTCCATATTTACTGCAGCACCGGCCGCCATTTGGAGGGCACGTCCAGCCCATATTGTTGCCAGCGTTGATGTTGCCGCACCTTCCATTGAGGGAGTAAACTACGGTCGGGCCAGCATCAGCGCTAGACATCTGTGTCTTTGTTAATATTCTGCTTAATAGTACTGGATATCCGAATCACGAACCGTATTGGTGGATCTTGGTTGGCGAATCGAGCGGTACCACTGTGATGTCGATGATTCACCTGGACATTCTGCAACAGTCACAGTCTTGATGCCTCTGCTTTGCACTACCGAGATCATGTAGTTGATGAGCTCGTCATGTGTCCAGACTTCTTGATCGTGAGCTTCGACGATGGTGTAGGGTCGGTTAAGACTATCGATAAAGAGCTGCTTTGCTGTATTGATCCCGGTTTCCGATTGGTACTTCCAATCTTTAGTATTTAGGTTACTAATGATAACGTGGTACTCAAGGTCTTTGAGAACACTAAGGGCGTTGGCGTTGAATGACAGGAATGGTGGTCGCATGTAGTATGGGAAATAGCCTAGGATATTTATTATAGCGTCCTTGAGTAACGTCATCTCTTGTTGTACTCCGTCGGTTGCAGCCGCGGAAAGCAGCTATGCCCGACTGACAGGCTTGGCAGACAGCCGACGCGGTGCGGACGTTGATCCGCGCCGCCCCACTTTATTCCAAAGAACCATCTGTCCCCAGAGGCCTGCCGCTTCCCTCTCATCACTATTGTGGACGAGCAGGGAGGCGGTTGATGTATACGGGTCACGTGGGTGCAGGTCACGTGTACACAGTTGACGTGCGCATCGAACGTTAGCGCCTAATGGGTCATCGGGCGCGCGCGGAGGCAGAAGATTGATCAACAATACACCTACCAACGCATCAAGCAAAACATACCCTCACACTATCTACACGTAGCTGCCAATCTCATCTAGATAATAACTTTGCTAACTGAACACTGTACTTCTAGGCTCGTAGAGGCACGGTCGCCTTGTGGTCTGCGTGTGTAATACCTTCAGTCTCCCCTCAGCGCTCGGCTGTCTTCTGCGCGTCTACGATCCGCATTTAGCCTAACAATCTGCGTCTGCTCTATATACTTAATGGCTTTAGTGGCTAGCTGTGGCGTGCTTAGGATAGTCCGGATGTTGTCGCGTCTAGACAGGTTGGCGAAGATACGGTCCCGGAGATGCCTGCGCTTGCTGCAGTGGAGAAGGATATGTGCGACGGTCAGTTGTCTCGCTCCGCAGTCGCAGCGCGGGCTGGTGACGTCTGGCACTCTTCGGGCGAAGAGAAGGTCCTTAAGTCCGATCTTCTCTGTCCGCAGCTGCACTAGCAGCGCGCTCTCCCGCTTAGTGAGCCTCTCGTAGAGCCGGAGTAATTTCTCAGTAGGCGTTAGAGTGTGTCTGTAGGTCACTCGGCCCTTAGTGTCCTTACGCCACTTTGCTATCCATGCCTGCTCAGCTTGTATGCTGCACCATCTTTTTACAGTCGACCTTATAGTGAACAGCTAGGGAGGCGCGTCTGCCAGTAAGCTTCTGCGGCCGTTTTCTCTCCATCCGGTAGCTTCCTTAGCCGCTTTGTCGACGGCCTCGTTCCCGGGTATGCCGACGTGGGCTGGTATCCATCGGACGGTCACTGTCTGTCCGTTGTCCTAGAGCTCCCGGACCTGTCGCGCGATGTCCGCGAGGATGTAGGCGTCTGACTGTCCCTCCGCCTTAGCGATAGACCAGACGGCGACCTGGCTGCCTGTGTATATAGCAACGTCTCGTCGCGCACCGTTTCAGATCGCATACTCTTAAGCAATCTGCAGTGCTAAGCTAATGCCTTATAGTTCTGCTGCATATACCGTCAACTCTGTGTCTAAGCCCATGTGTATAGATCGCGCCTGTTGTGTGAGCGGACATAGTGCCGCAAAGCCTATCTCGCCTTCGATGCCGCTGCTATCTGTGTAGATACTAAGGCTGTCTTCCTTTACGTGTTCTTTGTCGTGTCGCGCCCGTGCTTCCTCAGCGGTCGCATTAATGTAAGTAAGTGGGTCCTGTCTCTATGGCGGCGTGAGGAAGCACAGAATCTGCTCTTGCCCGTCGAAGTCTTTAGTTCGCATGCTCGTTATGTCGTTGTAGACCTTCTGCCAGGAGCTGGTGTGTCTGCGAGTCTTGTCTGCAACTGTCGGCTGTGCTGTGTTCGTCTGAAATCCTGAGGTGGCTGCGATGTGTTTGCTCGAGAGTAGGCGGACGACAGTGTATGAGTTGTGCTTCCATATTTGCTGCTCGATGGGAAGGAGAAATGTCTCTGTCTAGTGCTGCTCTTGATGTAGCTCTGTATGCCCCGCTGATGACCCTAGCTGCTCTTGCTTGTATGCTCTGTAGTGTGTTAAGCATTCTCTTAGTGTAGAGTTTTCCTTTCATGTTAGCATTTGACCACACTAAGCATGCATACATTATCTGCGGGAGCATTGTGCCTTCGCATATTCGCCGCAGGTTGCGGAGGCTAGCGCCCTAGTTGGATCCTCTCAGGCAGCTGAGCGCATTTACTGTCTTTGTCGCTTTCCGCCTGATCTCCTCGGTGTGTTGCTTCCAGTGCAGTTTCGCGTCCATCGTCAGGCCAAGGTATTTGTATGTCGCTTCGGGTCGTATCTCGCCCCACTGAGTTTAAATTGAGGCTTCCGTGTTAATGCGCTTGCGTGACCTTGTAAAGTGGGTAAGCTAGAACTTGTTTGGGGCGAAGACCGATGCGTGTGTGCTAGCCTATCGTTGTGCTTTCTCAATAGTCTTGCCCAGTGTCTTACATGTCTGCTCTGTCGTCTGGCCCCACGCAAGGATGCCGACGTCGTCAATGTAGCCTGTGGACATGGCGTCTGGCGCTTGGTCAGATTTATCTATCAGATCGGCGTTGTAGAAGAGGTAGAGGATAGACGATAGCGGCGAGCCCTGGGGTATACCTGTGTTGATCTGGTATGCTGTCGACTGGAAGCCGTCGATTGCGATGCTGGTGTGTCTGTTGCTGAGGAAGCCTGCGATCCACTTTACTGTTTTCTTGTCTACCCGTCTCTTCCGCAGATTGTGAAGCAGGCGTGCGTGTGAGACGTGGACGAAGGCTCTAGAGACATCGAGCAGCAAGAGACTCGCCACCTGTCTAGTGTTGTGGCTCTATGCTTCGTATATCATATGGATTACGGCGTGAAGAGCGTGCTTAGTTGAGCGCATCTTCCTGCCGCCCATGTGTGTCGGCGGTAGGACGTGATAGGTCTCGGCTAGGTAGCTGAGTCGCCGTGCTATGACGACGTCTATAGTTTTGCCTGTGGTGTTTATCAATGCGATGGGCCTATACGACTTCGGTGCCGTGTAATCGCCTTTGCCTGGCTTGCGTAAGACGACCGTAGTCGACTCGCGAATTGTGCGGCTGTTTGCGAAACGGGGTGGTAGCGCGGTCGCATCTCGTACGCGGTCCTTGCCTTGGCTATCTCGTCTTTTCTGGTCGGGCACTGGCGGCTCTACGCTTCGTGCTCGCCGCGGCAGGCGGCACATTTCCTAGTCATGGCTTGTCCGGCCCTTGATGGGCAGTCCCGGGTGTCGTGTTCCTGCGCACAGTGGCTACATGCTGTTGCTGCCTTGCACTGCGTTCCCATGTGGCCGTATCTTTGGCACTTAAAGCACTGCTTCACTCGGTTATGTCGCTCGCATCGCTCGCACTGGAAAACCTCACCTTGCAAGATCAGACCCTCGTCGATGATCTTGTTGGCGTCCTCTGGTTTGGTGAACTCGATGGTGGTAGTTGTTGCCGTCTTGGTGGTAGCATCTCTAGTAAACCAGCCTATGTGTCTTATCCCGGCCCGGGGTATGAACGGTCGGTTGTCCTGCAGTATCTGCGCTCTGATCTCGTCAAGCTTGCTCATGTCCATCGTGCTTGTGCGAGTGCCGTGTGCGAGGACACCGAATGTCGGGACCTTCACTGTAGTCCCACTGCCTATGCGGTGGGCCCAGTCGTCCGCGAACTGTCGTAGCGCCTTAACTTCCTTGCTGCTTGCTGTCTTGATGCTTAGCTCTCCACTCTTCAGTTGTTTAGATGAGACGATCTTCACGTTGACTATGTTTTCATTGCCACTTTGCTTATTAGCACGCTGGACATACATTTGAAGGTTGCTAGAATTCATAGTTCTCAGGTCCTGTACGGTGAGGGGGTCTCTTATATTCATAATAACCTCACGCTGCGTTTGCGCAGATGGCTTTTTGACACTTTGTGCATTGTATGTACCTGCTAACGGGACTTCCCTACCTGCCGCCGCAGCGTAGCCCATTAGCCCGTTCGCCTGCTCTTATAATTTCTTGTTCACGATCTCTCGCGCAATCTCCAGCGTCGCTTTACCCACCTCTGTGGCGTCCTGAGCTGCCGCCCTCGCCTCTCCTGCCATGTTGCTATTTTATTGTATCTTTGTTGCGGACTGTTATACGAGTTCTACGATAGACTTAAGTTCTTTTTTAATTTAGTCAAGGGTTCGCGCCGTGCGTTCTGCTGTCACTCTTGCCTTAGTCCGCGCGACGTTAAGCGCGTCGCTGAGACTACTGAGGTCAGGGGAGTGCTGCGTCTTTAGTACGAACGTTAATGCGCCGCGAATAATATCGCCAACAATGTCTGCCGGCAGAGGCTGCTGGTCTCCGTTGCGCTCAATTCAGGATAGCACCCCGCGAAGGAAAGCGCTGAGGTTGGTAGCATGCTCGTCTATTGGGATCGGCCAGGTCGACCTTCGGGGCCACGGGGTCGCCATGGCGCCTCAGCAGCAGTGGGCGCTACTTCTGAGCGCTGGCTATTCGAAAGCCGTCTCTAGTGGAAGTTTTGCACGCGTCGTACTACGTTTACTCCAAAAAGTGAAATTCTTGCTGTTGTCGTGTTTTTCCTGCTGTGAACTCTCCGCGTTTAAGACGCCCGACTTGCTTTGGAGTTTCTCACGTGACGTCGGCGATCGGCGAGCGAAGCGGCCGAAGGGTGGGATCACGGCCCAAGACGCGCTCCGCTCGCTGCGCTCCGCTTGCCGACCTCCGTGATTACCCCAGTCACAGCTGCAGACAGTCACAGTCGTTTCTGCTTCGACCAAACCACATTTCACGCCGTCATCCCAGCCACCGCGACCTTGTTATTTTTGTTAGATCAAGGCTATTCTGACCCACAATTGCTCATATCAAACCTCAGATCAAGAAATCTCTATTTGCAGGACTAGATGGGGGGTTCTTGGCTGTTTGGTTGTCGGTAGTCGGCCGTCGGCTGCTCGGTTGTCAGTAACCCGCTGTCGGCCAGCGGGTTTTCACATTTCAACGAGAGAGGAATTCCTAGGCTAATATTCTATAAGCTAGTGTACTCCTGTGAATCTCTAAGATGCTCTATACGGCTGGCATATCCTATTTTTGTTTCGTACACATCGAGATACATATACAGGAATGGATCATTCAAACACAATTATCAATTATTAGACAGAAGAGCGATTCAATAGATAAATCGGCAGTAATCTTTCTGCGTAGTTTCCAACATATTTCAAATGCGCTATAGTCCGCGGCGAATTTGACATCAGCCAAAAAAAAAAAAACTCCACATACCCGCTTCTCTACATCCTTTTTTCTTCCAAGAGTTTGCATTAGCTGGGTAAAAGTGTAGGATATCCAAGAAGGTACGGTCATGAGCTATAATCACAAGCACGTTCTCATCAGCGTCAAAGTCGGTCATCTTTTTAAGTGTCTTCTGCGTTTCCACAACGTCCTGTGGAAGATGCTAGACTTCCTTGACCCTATAAACTGGCTCCGTGGCTGACTTCTCAGGATGGATGGCTTGGAGCATAGAGCCTAGACAGAAGCTATTTGGAGCAAACAGAAGGTTTGTGATGGGAGATGGAGATAATGTTGTCGGAATAGGTAAGGATTCGATTGGGCGAAATTCGCCGTAATGGTGGCAGGCGTCACCTTCCATAGAGATGAAGGTCGTTGGCGTGGCGCGAGCTAGTGCGCAGATGTGTCCTACAGTGCGCCGTCGACAGAACGTTAGTCTCATTGCTAACGGAACGCAGGACGACACAAAAACCTCATGTTTGAGGGACATAATATTATACCCCTGGCGCATTGAGCAGATAGAGACTGCCATCTTTGAAATAGTCTAAGACATCAAAGCCCCTAAGTTCCAAAACCCTATCGGTGGCGAAATCGATCTCACGGAGTGGGCGGTGCCTGGTTAAAACGATCAGTCATGTATTCTTGTTGTCGTCGGGAGGCTAACTTATAATCTGCCTCCAGAATTGGGCTGTTTTCGCCTGCCGGGTAGCCAGGGATGGGGGCATTGGAAAAGCCAGGCCCAACAATAAGCTCTGTATCAGCAGCGAAACGCGAAGTATCACCGACGCGATCAAAATGCCGATGACTACAATTGAAGACGACTAGATAAGAGGTGTATTGTGGAAATGGGAGAATTTTACTTCCATATCACAGCATTATTCTCCTCTTCCCTTACATCACCCTTCTCGAGAACATCAACAACATCCTTATGTCCGTGGGTCTATACACCTGCAGGCTCGAACATCTTGATCAGCGCTGACAGAAAGTTGCGCCAGTCCTTGCGAATACCAAAGTCAAAGATGGCTTTGCGGCCTGAACCGTGTCCGATGAGAAAAGGATAGGCAGGTGAATTGGCGAGAATATCATGGCCAGATATGGTGGGTTTGAAAAATTCGGAAGCAGAAGTACTAGCTCTTGAACCGGTATCGATGACTCGAATCGCTACAGTAGCGTCTGACTGAGGAACAGGAAGAATTGGTTGATTGATAGCCATTATTCGGAGTTTTTGAGAATAACTTTGAACGACGGGGAATAGAGGTGAGATCTGAATCGCTCAAAGAAAATCATTTTATTCATATAGAGATCGAATCGGGCATCGAATAATCGTGTACATTATTACGCATCATCATGCATGGACAAGCAAAGCGCCGTCTTCAGCGGCACTAGCGAAGCGGCTATGGGATGCCAAGGAGGAAAGGACCAACATTCATGAAGGTCTATCTTCCGCGTTTCAAGGGAGCGGCTCAATTGAAGGTCCAGGAATTTACTCAGCAACAACAGACGCAATGTGTGGAGAATTGACATAGTAAGCTGGCACACGTATCAAGAATAGAATGAAGTTCGCGCGTGATGCCTACGAGTTATACGAGGGCTACAGAGTGCCTTGAAGAGTGGTGGAATCGGACTTAAGTTCATCTAAAAGGCGAAATCGATGACAAATGTCATTTATCGTTCTAATCCTCTACGCCTTCACGGCACATTGCAGTCAGTGCCCCTAGCGTCTCTGCACTCTACCAAACAAAGCTCTCTGCGGCAAGGGTTACTTGAGACACTTTTTGACTGTCTTCTATAGGCAAGTGACCTCGTTGACCTCTATTATATGCATCGCTCTCAAAGGTACACTCTGCAAACCTCGCACGTTGCCTAGCCTAGATCGCGTCCCATCACTATACACATTCGATACACGCAGAGGTACATTCAGCGTAAGGAGACGCTTTGCTTAATAGTGCACAGCTTTTGACCTATTATAAACAATTGGACTAACGTTCGATCAGCTACCATCGCAAAGTCTAATGGCAGGTTGCAACACAAGAGCTTTATTCCGACGAGTTGATCAGCTGTTGAATAAGGACCTGGCTTACGATACCCTTACAAGTGTAGAGTTCAAAGCTTCTGGGATCGAGAATGACCCGTTCATTGTCGATTGGATGTTACGCGATCCTGTCAATCCTTTGGAATTCACATCCATTCGCGAGTGGGGCTTCACCTTCATCAGCTCCATCTCAGCGCTCTCTGTTCCCTTTGCATCTTTTGCATATAGTGGAGGTAGCAGAAGCATCATCTCTGGCTTTGACGAATCGCAGCATGGTTCCATTCTGTGACTTTCTTTGTTTGTTCTGGGGTTTGCCATTGGACCTCAACTTTGGGGTCCTTTGAGCGGTAGGTACTCTTTTGTAGCTGTCAACCTTTGTACCGATGTTTGGTTAGAGGTTCACGGCCGGCAGTATGTGTTTTCTTTTACCTACGCCGTGCTTACTGTATTTAGTGTCGCTGCTGTGGTTGCGCCCAACGTACAAAGCCTGATTATCTTCCACTTTCTTGCTGGCGCATTTGACTCTTCGCATCAGTCTAATGTTGGTGGTGTTATTGCAGACATGTTCGAAGCTGGAGAGCGAGGATTGGCTCTGACTATCTTCGCGGCTGCTCCGTTCCTCGGCCCAGTCATGGGTCCAATTGGTACGTATTCAACCCCAACGTTTGTATGATAGCGTTCCAACAAGCACTGCAAATCCTAAAATTTAACAGTCAATGGCTTCGTTGATCAGAATTTGGGCTAGCGCTGGGTTCAGGGCGGAATGGCGATATTCGTCGGTGCCGTCTGGTTTATGGGGGTGATCTTGATTCCTGAGACCTTTGCCCTAGTCCCCCTCCGTCGAATGGCTCATCTTTCGAAATTGACAACGGAACGCTGCAAAAGCGAATGCGGATGTTCAGCTCGGAAAAACTAGCGCTAGAGAAGCATGTCAAAAGACCCCGTCCAGGCCGTGAATTTTACTGTTTCGGAAGCTGATCGTGCTTCTGCTTTCCGTCTATATTGTAGTAAGTCGATATCGCTTTTGAATCGATGAACAGCCACTGAAACTATCCCAGATCCTGGACAAAATACTTTACATGCTCTTTTCAGCCTTGCCCATCGTTCATCAGGAAGCTCGTGGGTGGTCGAACAGCATCGGTGGACTCCTATTTATCAGCCTGGCAGTCAGGAAGATGAGTGCTGTCATCTACTCGATCTTCGAGAATCCAGGTTATGACAGCATTCTGGAGCAAAGTGCCTCACAACATGCCGAACCAGAAGCCCGCCTGCCCCCTAGTATCATTGGACCGATTGCGATACCTATTGGTCTATTCTGGATCGTATAGACTAATAGCGCCAGCATATCCTGGCTTACCAGTATCGCAGCTGGTGTACCGCTTAGACCTGGGGTTGTACTCGTGATTTTCTCAGTCAATAACTACCTCATTGATTCCTACACCGTTTATGTTGCCACAGTACTCGCTGCTAACGCGATTTTGCGGTCCATCTTTGGAGCTGTATTTCCTTTGTTCACTACTCAGATGTACAGAAGTCTAGGCATACACTAGGGTTCTACAGTGCCTGCTTTTGTTTCATCAGCATGCGTGCCCGTTCTCTTCTTGTTGTACATTTTCCGCTCGCTGATACGTGCTCGAAGTACATTTTCTTTGGAATCTGGGAACTTGAGAGACAGACAACCCAGGGCTGCCACGCAGATAAGCACTATTGCTGGTACGCAAGGTTAAGGGTCACCCTATAAGTCTTCACTCTGTATTACGGGCGATTGAGAGAAGGCATAGTCAGAAAGGCGATGGTTTGGCATAGATTCACCAGATACATACCTCAATGAACGACACGAAAGCCATTTGCTAACAGTAATCGGCATGCAATGTGTTGCACGCGCGCATGATGTGATGTAATTCAGGAGAAGCAAACTAAGAAGTATTGTCGTACAAGGAGACGAGCACTGTAGTAGACGATCAAAGACGTTTTAACTGCCCTTCAGCGTGTTGCAAGATACTGAAACAAGAATTCCAAAATCATCTTCGATTGTGAAACCCAAGTATCAGATGCTTGATTCTTCGCCATTCCAATCTGCATGTGAACATAGTACAATGAAGAACATACCCAAGAAGAAGCCGGCCCACGAACAAAATAAAGAGCACGAGAAATATCAATAGTAATAGAGTACAGCTACTAAACCTTCTAGCTCGAAAAGCATATTGTTAACAACAAAAAGGTCATTCTTCTACTTAGTCGACACTAGTGAAGGGAATGAAGCAGATCTAATTTCAAACATAGTTCTGCTTACCTATGGCCCTTAGATAACAGCTAACTACAATTAATAATCGGCGGCCGATCACCGATTACCGACAGCCGATCACCGACCACCAATGACATACCACTAATAACCGACAGCCGATAGCCGGCAGCCGGCACCCTGAAGCGAAAACCGACAACCGGCAACTACCAACTAACCGCTCTGACCGAAAATCGACAGATAATAGCTCTGTGTGGGAATTAATAAATACTGCTTACTTGCACATCATGTAAACTCAGGAACTTTTTAGCTATATTATTTTATTACAGATTATGTAAAGCGTACTCGGAAGCATAAAGCTTCTTTTAGCTTTCGAATTTAGCAGTTCACTTTCTAATTAAAAGGTATTTCGACCACCCTGCAGTTACGGTTCAGAATGTCACCCTTATCGGAATTAGAGACACGCGTTATAGTTGAAACCTTTTCTTAGGGTTCTTTTATGCTCAACGTCCCGCTAGGACCTAGAGACTCAATTGCCCTCAATTACTAAACGAGAAGTAGCATGAGCGGTCAGCAAGGTCATACTGCGGTGCAGCAGAGAGGCGGTTAATATGCACAGGTTACGAAGGTGCAGGTCACGTGTAGATAGGTCACGTGCGCACTGAAAGTTAACGCTCGATAGGTTATTAGGCACGCGCGGAGGCAGAAGACCGATTAATAATACACCTACTAATGCATCGGGCAAAACCTACCCTCACAACACGGACCGTGGCGTTATTTCATTCCTCAATTATCTCCTAGGTTCGATTGGAATAGTTTTGCTTACACTGAGAGCGAAGAGTGTCTTACTTCAAACGTGTTACGGCCTGTTAGAGTGCTAAGCATTACTAAGCTACCCGTTTTTGCATGGATACATAGCGGTGGCTTTTAAGGGAGCGAAAGTGCGGATCAAAGATACAATACCCTATTTATCGTGCAAGAGTCTGTCAAAATAGGCAAGTGTAACGACGACTCTAGAAGTACTTTAGCCTTGAAGAGGGGATGCGAGACGCATACTGCTTCTAGTAGAGTAGCACGCGCTAGACCTGCTTATAAGGTGCGCCTCGCTCTATAAAAGAATACAAGATTCATTCTTCTTACAACCTACGTCTGTAGTTAAAACCTACGAGCTATCTCTTACTATCCTTGGTAACGTGAAGCAAGCAATATCGCCTGTAGTTAAGCCTCACAGCAAGCCCCTCATTGCAGCGAGCTTCAACTACAGGCTCGTGGGATCCGCGTTTCTCCCTGGCGCTTCTGTTAACAAGTCCACAGTCGCAACCTTGGCCTTCATGACCAAAGGATGGCGTTGCGCTGGATTCGAGAGAACATCGCCGCATTTGGTGGAGATGCCTCGCGTGTGACAGTCCAAGGAGAGTCAGCCGATGCTTTCTCGATCGGCGTGCATTATCTTACTAATGAATAACGATACGAAGAATTGTTCTATGCTGCTATTGCTGAAAGTGGTGGGCCAGTACCCGGTGCTCCTCACCGCATCAGACAAGCAAGACGTCATGTACGAGAGGATCCTGACAGATGTTGGATGCTTGGCTACGAAATATGACCTAGAATGTCTACGATCTCAAAATGCCAGCAAGTTGAACCAAGCTTTTGCTCGCGCGTCTGATTCATACGTGCCCATCTTGAACGCAGATCTAGTTACCGGTTACACTTCTGTTGCTCTGCGCGAAGGAAGGTTTTCAAAACGTTCACTTTTTATTGGAACTTGTTACAATGAAACAAGTTCTATTGTCGTTGCGAGTCGCTTTGCTGCAAACACGTCTGCTGATTTTCAAGATTATGTTGCCGGATCATGGGAAGGCATCTCAAGCACCACTATCGATGGCATCGTAGATGAATGCGTCAACAGAATGTCAGAGGAAGAACTGAAAAAGAGTCTCAGCACGATACGCCAGTCACTGGGTCCTCAGTATGGATCTTTATTCGGAAACTTGGCTATGTACCAAGGTGATATCATGTTCGATGCAACAAGACGTTACACTACGGAAGTTTGAGGACAATACGGGGTACCCGCATACAGCTATTGTTTCAGCGTAGTTCCACACGGTATCGATCCTGACATCCCAGGCGTTCCCCATTTCCAAGAGATACCTTTTGTATTCCGGAATTTCGATAGCGCAGGACACGACGTTAACAGACTTGCCTCTACCTCTATTAAAACCTGTTAGAAGTACTTGCAAGTGAGCAATCTCATAAGCCGCATGTGGATTAGCTTTGCGAACGAGCATTCGCCGACCGGCTACGATGGTATGTTCTTACTTCCTCAAAGATACGTAAAATAGGAATGACATGACACAGTCGAAAACTTCAATGTGACCTGGCCTACCTACAAGCCCGGAAATGCGGTGAACATGCTATTTGGCATTGATGAAACGAAGCCGGAGCAGGAAACATCCAGAACTGTTGCTATCCGTTATATCATTAACTCTTTCGGCGATCTACGAGTTTAATTGCGAAACATTGCACTGCGTTTTAGAACGCATAATGTATAGCCAAGGAAGCCTTCAACAAGTCTGCACATAACACCCGGCACCTTATAATTGCTGTCTAATGTTGAATGAACATGTCTGTGAGTATAGTAGACATACGCACAAGAATTTGTATATAGATCTCGAGGAGCTGGAGTGTATCGTCTTTGTGGCTGTATCTTGCGCATTGGTATATGACCTGGCATTGCTACACAACATGTAGTACATATCAAAAATAGATTTTGTATCGGAATAATATATTCTAGATTGAAGTCCCGGATCGCTTTCATTGGAACGGTATTCTATTGGCAAAGATTGCATGCCAATCGAAAATATCCATAAAACCATCGTCGAGGGGCATATCTGCTGTTAGACTTGTCAACGGACTACGCTCTGCATCGAAGGAATCACCGCCTCGCGTTGGTGGGTCTTGCTTTTGTTGTCGAAGATCCACCTTCCTTTTGACCGAGTCCAAAGCAGTCCTCACTGCCCTGCCTATCCAAGCAGCAAAACTCCATGTCTCCTCCATCTTCTCTAGGTTCCCAATCAATTGAATGATAAGTGTAGGTAAGTCGATTGCTGTATCAGATGCCTCAATAGAGCTTTTACCAGCATAAAAGTTCAATAGCACAGCTGACGCATGAAAGAGAGCAGTGGTTCTATACACCGGTTAGATATAAGCAATCGGTGTGTTCACGATCAAGAACCTCTGTCACTTACGTCCAACTCGGACAGTCAGGTAGACACCTATGCGAGTCAAGATGACGTACGACTTCACACATCTCAACCACTGTTGAAAGGAGAGCTTCTTCGTAGTATATCCGCTTTTCATGTTGAATGCGGCCAAACACGATTCCACGGTAGAAAACCAACTGATTGAAGAGAAGGCGCAGCCGAAGCAAAAGACTGAAGATTAGAGGTCGTGAACTATCGTCAGGCGGTGTGGCGATCGTGTTGTAGTGCCTCAGCTTGTCTTCGATGACATTCAAAGCTGCGCTTTGGGATGTCACAGGCCGAGTTGCGTAGACGGCTCTGAGAATTTTCCGAACTACTTTGCTTTAGCGGATACCTCTGCCAAGATCGTTGCTTGCGAATGACCACATACGAAACAACATGAGAGATAGAGAAGCCGTCATGAAATTAAGTTCAGCAGATTGGTAGCGAGCTGCGGATGGCTCATCTGCCGGAGAGTGACAGCTTTCAAAATAGCGACGTTCAGCATGTAGCTGTAGTTCGATGTCCTCCTCTGCAAGAGTCATCGGACTGCCAACTCCTGTGGCGGTCATCGCGTCATATGCCTTGCCTCCAGTATCAGCAAAGATCTTCTAGAACGGTTCGAAAGGCGCCAAGTGCGAATTGCCTTTGGCATGTACTAACCAAAAGCAGCAATGCAAGACGGCTTCGCCTCAACACGTCTTCTTCAGACATCCGCATCGTGTGTACCCTGTCGAAAGAAACGCCGTCAGAAACAGAGCATGCAAAAGCAAGGTGAGAGTTGGAACCAACCTTCTGAAGAGCCCCATCCCCACACCTACATTCATAGCCCTTCCTATCCAGTACCTTGGATTCCGCTCCATCGTCCACGTCTGCCACATCTGTGCCAGCAACAAGAAGCTCACCAGCTGGGTCTCGTGGTCATGCTCCAGTCCAAAGTCAGCCAGGAGCCGCGCCTTTTGTAAAAAATAGTCTGCCATCTCTCCCTTACTACGACCTGACCCTATGCCAACGGCGAGGACAAGATCCTCGTCGGCGAAGTGCGACGCTAGCGCAAGCATACTGTTCAAAAGCAGAGGAGAGCACGTGCGTGCTGACCAATCGCGAACAAACGCAGCTTTGTCGACTACAGGAACGTGTGGGTGGACTTGCCTGAAGAATACAGCCAACAGAGCGTGTGTGATGTGTCTTCGTGGTATCTTCAGGACGCCTTGATCTGATAGAAAGACACGCGTTAACGGATCAAGCTGGGATATCGCTTTGGAGTACCTTTCGGGAGCGTTCGTGCTGTTATTCAGCGCATGATCTGGCCGGAGGGAGAGATGATGATTCGGAACTACATTTTCATCGCCAGAGTTTGAGTTCGACATGCTGTGGAGAACATGCGGAAATGCGGCTTTCTCATCGATATGCAGAATCATGGCGTGACGACTCTGCATCCGGGGAGAAGGGCTCAACGATTGAGTCTCAACGTGACTGATGACTCGATCGGCATCTTCGCTAGATGTATAGTCGATTGTAGCAAAGGCTACCGGGTAATTCACGGATGTCTCATGTGGGGGCAAGGATAGGGTTGACGATCTTGTAGTCAAGCGGCTCTGCGCGGATGTGGTGTCGCGCGATCCCAACGGATTTGTAGACGTCTCAAACTCCATATGCACGTGCTCAGCTGCTGGTACGTTGCTTCTGTTCCTATGGCTTCATACCGGAGTGTCGGTTATGTTATCACTCGATTAGTACCTCAAATCTGAGTTATCTTACATGGTTTTCTGTCGACGCCGTGACGATCGTAGTACGCATTGGAGATTGGCATCTTTGCATCTTGTACAGGGGTATACACTAAGAGCATCGCACTTGACTTTTCGTGAGTGACACATGGTACATGCTCTTGATGCCCTCTGTGGACACGTTTTAGAATAACAATACTAGAGTCATGATAGTTTAGGAAGATGTACCTGCCTCGGATGACGATCCTCGTCATCAGAGTGTGAGCTTGACATGACGATCGATATCAGGTAGAGCAGGTGTAATGGAGTAAACTATGGCTGGAACCGGCTGCTGTTTGTTGAGGCTTTTGCGGTCCGATTCGTAGTTACGTTGTTCCGCTCCGCACCACTTTATCCCGCCCATCTACCAGCGTAAGTGAGCGCACATAATTACATGGCCGCAATGATGTATACGCCCTCCCTGACTGCTTTCTTCACACCCGATAGCTTATTGCCCTGCTTGCAGCGCCTCTAAGGTCGTGATGCACAGGACGGAAGCTTGATATATGGTTGGTCAAACCAGAAACGTCTGTAATTGGGTGTGGGCACGCTGGCCGAGGCTAAGACCTCCGACGTCACGTGAGAAACTTCAAAGCAGGGCGCCTTAACCTCGCGAAGAGCGTGCAGCAGGATTTCTTAACAACAAAGCTTGCCTCGTGAGACAAGAGTTGCAAGTCTATGTTTATTGTGCGGTTATGAATACATCATTCTACATCAACACCTTTGCGAGTAGCCATAAGTGAGTGAATCCATCAAGGCTTTCATCCATTGGCACCACAACCCGAACCAACAAAACGCCAATCAATGCATACCACTGTGCACACTTCCGGGGTAACAAGGGAACGGATCGTCAATCACTGTACCGGGAATACCCCTGAATAGACAATCCTCGTAATCCGTCTATTGCACCTGCTTAATCTTGCATTGCCAGCCCGAGTTCGCCTCAAGCAGCGGAAGACTGATACGGATTAGCAACCATGGTCATGTACAAATACGATATACTGCAAAGACTCACCTAGCACCCAAACACCAGCCCAGCTCATTACCCTTGATCTTCTTCGCAATCTTGACCTCGCGATCAATCGGCATACCGTACCCACTCCTCAGCAGCTCGTACTGGAAGTTGAGATCCAAGCACCACTCGGGCCGGCCCTTCAACTCGTCAAGCGCCTTGGGCACAGCGCTGAAGGAATCCCAGCCCTTCTCGCCCATGCACACCTTGTCGGCCAAGTCCTGCAGCTCGCGTAGTGTAAACGACTCGGGCATGCCGAGGTCCTGTGTGCGGTCGTAGAAGTAGGAGAGAAGGTATACGGCTTCGGTAGCAAACGTCTGCTCGAAAGGAGGTTGATGGACACCGCGGAAAGCGCAAGGGGCGATGGCGCACTCGTCGTCTTTGTGGAGTGTCTTCTCGGCTAGACCGCGACATTGGGTGGGAGAGGCGGTAGAGGGGCCGGTCATGTTGACTGTGATGGAGTCGCCTAGTGCGTGGCCCTTGGGCATCTGTACTTCGACTTCGCGGGTCATGCCGGGTGCGATGCAAGGGTTCACAATGGGCTTCTTGAGGTATTCCCTGTTGTCCTTGTTTGTCTCGTGGAGGCCGGCGAGAACGGTGCTGTGCAGGTTGTTACGGGCTTCCATGAGGCCGTAGCCAAGGTACGAGTGCTGGTAGAGATCGAAGTCGCGGTTACCGAAGTTGAGCGTGTACTTGTGGTCTCCTTCTGCTAGCTTGGTGGGGAGTCCGCCGCGAGGGGTATCGGGGAAGGTAGGCTCGAAGATGATTTGCGTGGAGCCACCACCAAGGTCGAGGACAGCAGCGGTGGGGTTCTTGTCGGGGCCGCCGATCTTGCCTAGGAGGTAGTTGACGGTGATCCATGCGTACACACCCTCCATCTCGCCAGGCATGACCTCTACACCTTTCCTCTCTTCGGAGACGAGTGGGAAGGGGTAGTCGTTGTCAAGATGCTTGCGCACGGCAGCGAGGATGGCGTTGCTCTTCTCCTCGCCAAGCTTGCGGAGGCCAGCTGTGGCCTTTACAGCGATGGGTGTGCATGACTGGTATTCCTTGGGCACGTTCTTGAGCGCAACGTCCATGAGCACATCCAGACTCTTGGCGGCAGCCTCTGGGTTGTCGCCGTATGCCGAGAGACCAGAGCCTCCCTCTCGCTTGGGTGTCATCTCGAAGTTCTCGCTCTCGAGTTCGGGGCTCGGGCCGCAGTTGTTGAATTTGTAGACGTGGATGCGCGAGCCCGTGCTGCCGGCGTCGACCATGAGAGCATATTGGATGAGCGGCTTGTCCTTGGAGTAGGACTTTGTGCATTGTGTCTGTGCATCGCCGGCTGCTGTGTTGCCGCCTGATGGATGCGATGCTGGTAGGTGTGTTAGCACATGGCTTCCCAAGAACGTGTCCTCGACCTACCAGCCGGTCTGGATATGCCATCTCGCGGTGCGACGAAATACAGGACAAGCAGTATGAATGCGATGACGCCACCTGTCTTCAGGTAGCGCAACCGCTGCCCTTGGTTCATGACGGCGCTGCCCTTGTGGTCGTTCATGAATGCGTCCGAATACGTGGACCGATGTCGCGAGTGTCTGTCGGCTTTGGCGTTTGGGTCGCTGGCGTCGGCGCGGTTGGGGTCGAAGCTGCGTGGCAGGGAGACGGAGACGCGGCGGCGTGGGCCAGAGAAACTAAAGTAGGACCAGATGCCGGGACGTTGTTGGCTTCCGGGGACTTCGACGCCGCTGGACATGGAACTAGGCGACACAAGGGGAGAAAAGGGTCCACGGTTTAGGGCGTGGTCATTGAGCTGAGCTGCATCGACAAGTTAGCCTGGGCTGTTGCGGCGGTTGTGGACACGGTGGATGGTTACGTACAACAGTGGTGACCGTTCACAGCAGCAGGGACGTCTTTTCGATTGCGATTGGCGTTACCCAAGACGGTTGCGTTCGTATTCGTGTGCTTGTTGGGTGAGGTCCCTGAATCTTGGCACTAACATCTGAACTTCAGCCCTGCAGCGCCACCATCCAATGGGGCCAGCCTTATCGGCTATATTTGGCGTCGCAACGCATTTGGAATGACGTGGCTGTTGATGCAATGTGTTACAGATATTCTACGACTCTCATTGCATGGCTTTACTTTCTACACTATATCTTCTCGTGTACCAGGCAGACAGCCGCCTTTTGAGTGTGATGCCCATCGTGCGCTAGCTCCGCCGCTCGTTCCCTGGCTCGACGCCGTTTGATCAGGGCGCACGGATGGAGTACTGGGAAGTCGGGCGGCTGAGGAGCTGAGAGACTTTCGCATTACGTCTTGTAAGGTCACCATCGACGCGTGCGATGGCAGCGGTGTTTGAGGGCTTCGCACAGATCGTGCCGTGCGTTGTTCCGTGAGTCGGTCATGCTAACTCTGGCGCTTTCATCCGAAAGACAACCCAGCTCTCTTCATGACACTCTCAAAATCTTCGAGGCTGACTCCTCCAACATCTTTGCCCTGACCTTTGACCCCGCCATTTGCCTCGAGAATCATATCCTTCAAGACGTCGTCTGGCACATCTTCTCGCAGCTCCTTTGCAACCCTTCTCAGATGCCCAAGTGTTATCGGTCCCGGGGCGCCATGCGTGAAGAGCTGATAAGCCGCACTGACTTCTTCTGCATTGCTCTCGCCTTGGTAGTCGTCGCCGTCTTCGTCTTCGTCGGACCCTTGCTCCTTGGAGTGTATTGCGATGGCAGCGTACGAAAGGAAAGGTACAAACTCGACGTAGCCTGTATTGAGGGGATCGATGGTAGACAAGATGGACGACATCTCAGACTTGTCGGGTGTGAGGTTCAGCGAACTATGCCATCTTTAGTAGATGCACATTGAAAGTGAGTTTGCGCGGCTTACATGAGACATCTGCGCACGTCGCTCTTCTTCAACACACCCTCCTTAGAGCCTTCATGTTCGGGATGCGACACAGCGAAGAGGCCAAATGCCTCGCGTATCTCAGCCTCTTGCTCTGCCGTTATACCATTCTCTTTCGCGAGCTTTGAAGGGCGTTTGGCGGGCGGCGCCTTCGTAGGAGGCCCACGACGTTTCGACGACTGTCGTTTGTTAGTTCGTCTCCCAGGGTGTACTTGTCTCGGAGAACTGACCATATCGCGTCCCTGGTGAGGTTGAAGCGTTCCCTCTTGCTGGCGCGTGCTGTGTCGTTCGTCACTCTACTAGCTTCGATGACGCGCATGCATGGGCCAATGCCAAGCGAAACACAGACCCATTTCCGAGCAGTCCAATTCTTCACTTTTTCACACCTCCCTCCTCTCCGTGCCTTCTTCCCTACACCTTTGTTGTTCAGCTCCTTTGTAGCTGTACAGGCCTTCTCGGCCTGCTCATTTCATGACTGTCTTATGTCGACGCGTCGAACGCGAATTGTCGTCGACACCTTCAAACATGCTTTACCTATCATTTTGAACATTTTGAACCTTCATCGATACCAACCATACCATACCATATCATACCACACCACATCACGCTCTATCCTATCTTATACCTGAGACAATGGAGTTCAAGCCGCGCCACGGAGGTCCATAAGACGCGTCTGTCTGACCGCCACGCGAGTTCCTACCACCAAGGAACGTGTTAAGCACCCCCATCGACCGGTCGAAGTCGGCTCTGCGCGCGTCGCGATGCGCCGGTGCCTTCCACGCAACGACTCTACTCCACAAAATCCACGCGTGACTCTACACGCTGGGGCCATATTCACAAATCCACATGTGTAGTCAGACAGTGGTCCGATACGATTCGTACCGACTCGCGAACTTCGCAAGCAGGGATTTATCCCCGACACTGAGAGAGGGCTTCATTAGGCTAGGCCTCTTGACCAAAGAGAGATACCGGCAGTCTTGGACCCCGATCTTGGAGGAAGAAGCCAACAGATATGGCACCGTCTTTGGACGGTTTCCGGTAGGCCGCATGGCCCTTGGCACGTTTTGCTACGAAGCACTCGATAGTGATACATTCACCATCGGGAAAATGACTAGTCTTCGGTTAAACAATCGTTGACGGTCAGCGATTAAATAATCGTTGATGATCTTCGGTTAAAGAATCGTTGATCTCTCTGCCATTCGGTCGCATGTACTGTGGTACAGTGATCCAGCGTCTGACTCCAACCCTGCGTTGTTGAGATTGCGCGTGGCCATCACACTGCTGTTACTTGCTCTAACAGTGGGTTCCGCTGCGGCGGGATAGCAGATCGAAGTTGGACTCCGACTGATGGGTGTCATCCTGGTATCAGGCTCTGGCCCTGACTGTCGACACCACTGTCAAGATCTGCGCGCATGGTGACTATGGATGGGCACAGCATCCGTCACCATTCGATGCGTGATTACAACGTCTTCGTGATGTTGTTTGAGGGGTGACCAAAGGCTTCCTGTCGACCTGTCGGCATCCTGCCATACTGAGCTGCGAGATGTATACATCTCCGCTGCAGAGGGGACATGAGGGACTTTCGCAGTCTAATCTCTTATCCTGCGACGCTTCTTTCGAAGGGTTGTGTGGATTCGAGTGCGACTGGCATGGCATGGCTTCGGCCTTCTTCCATTCCGCTTCTTCAAATTGCTAGAGCCCGCCAACACGATTTCCTACGTTGAGCGAGTGTGGACACTGAAGCAAGATTAAACAACCTCATCCTACCCCCTTCAAGGTGTTTGAGGCCTCTGTTTCTCGCGTCGTTGGGTCGATCACTCGGCTCAGGGGTGAGGAACAGAGGAGACATATCGTCGTTCGCGTGACCTTTCTCGTGATATTTCCTATGATCGCAACCCTCCAATATGAGGTTGCGCAGCTACTGTGCAGCTATCAATGGCTGTCACGATGTTCCATGACCACATTTTCCAGCCACAGATTGGTGCGCCACCAGAAACCCTTCGGGACAACGTCAGACCGCACCAGCCACGATCACGTGATGTAGATATGTATCATCCCTCTGAGGCTCCATAGCTCCTCAAGGATTCGTCTCAATACAAGCCTATGCCAACATCTCAGTGCCTGCCCAACTACTCATCACATGCGAATTGTCTCCTTCGAACATGACTCCTTGTTTGGTCATTCCTGCCAATTATTCCTCAGCCATTTTGCTCTGGATATACCAATGCAGCCGTTCATTCGCGTCCAATGATCCTCTTGTGGAGATGATGTGCTTCTGGCTCATCTTTGTTGGTTGTGACCACTTTAGGCGTTCCGTCTGCCCCGTCCTGCGCAAGGCTAACAAACGTGTCCCTCCCTGCTAGTGATGCAGGGCGAAGTATCCCCACTTTGTCCCGTCTCGTAGCGCGCCCGACGCCGTGCGGCAGCCGCAGACTATCCTCTCTCCTCGTCCACAAACGCAGACAACAACAGCTAAGACAAAATGAGAATGATGCATTGAAGAGAGACATGGTTCGTCCTATAGCGTCTGAACCCTCAAGGTTTGACGCATCGTTGTTTTACGTTACGCATTGACATGATACCATTCTTTCTCTTTTAGGCGGCGACTGCTCCACTCCTATGCCGAGTATGATATGGGATTGGCTTACACTGCCAGTCAGCAACTATGGCTGCAGCATGCCTGTACTCGCATCACTACTTACCAGGAACGAGAGATATCTCCGTGGCGGCTTCGCAGGCACTAATCTACATGAGGCATGTATGCTACTATCGTGGGAGAAAACTCAGGTTCGGCTTGCTACATCAGCATGAGCCCAATCTTGTTCGAAGTGTTCTGTCCCAACGCTCTCCGTAACCTGAAGCTTCCACCTCCCCGCTCATCGTCCCGCACCTTGGGTTCTATGTGAACTCATATTGCCATGGCGTTCTTAATAACTACTTCTCTAGTTCTGGCGTTCGGCACACTTCTGTGGTACGCATTGAGCCGCTTCTTCTCGAGCAAGAATCGTCACGACCTTCCGCTCCCTCCTGGACCTAAGGGTCTCCCCTTACTTGGCAATATCAATGACTTACCGAAGCCTGGAATTCTCGAGTGCCATCATTGGCTGGAGCACAAGGACCGCTATGGCCCGATAAGCTCGATCACGGTACTTGGCCAGACATTCATCATTGTCAACGATGCAGATGTAGCGGTGGAGCTACTAAGCAATCGTGCAGCTACATTTTCGGGCCGACCACACATGGTGTTTAGTGGAGACATGTACGCCTTCCACATGCCTGGGTGCGATACCGAGATGTCTAACGCAGATGCAGGATCGGCTGGACAAGAACGTTGGCGATGCACCAACCCAATCAGACCTTCAAGCATCATCGTCGCAACATCGCTAGTGTAGCTAGTTCCAGCACCTCACTCAAAGTCTTTGATCGCATCCAGAACGAAGAGGCTGCACACTTTTTGTTGAACGTACTGGACTCACCAAGTGAGCTTTTTGAGCACATCAAAAAGGAAGCAGGTGCTGTGATCTTGAGAATTACGTATGGATACACGCCAAACGCCAAGGGAAGAGATCCGCTAGTGGATATGGCGGGCCAAACCATGGCCGAGTTTGCAGATTCGAGTGTACCAGGGAAATGGTCTGTGGATGTCTTGCCGTTTTGTAAGTTTCTCACTTTAATCGAACGAATACCGGGAGGATACTGATACGGGAAAAGTGCGATTCCTCCCAGACTGGTGTCCAGGTACCAGCTTCAAGCGCACAGCTCGCCAGATGGCGGAACAATTGACCCGCACAGCCGAAGAGCCATACGCGTTCGTCAAGTCTCAGATGCAAGACAAGGAAGCAAAGACGTCTTTTCTCTCTCAAGCCATCGAATCACTCGGATCGGACCCTTCCATGGAGTACATCCATAAATGGTCTGCCGCATCCATGTACCTCGGCGGTGCCGATACAACCGTCTCATCGCTAATGACATTCTTCCTCGCCATGGCTGTATTTCCACAAGTCCAGAAGAAGGCTCAAGAGGAGTTGGACCGCGTACTTGGCGGAGAGAGACTTCCGATCACCAGCGACAAAGCAAGCTTACCGTATATCGAGGCCGTGATGAAGGAAACACATCGATGGCATCCGGTCGCCCCGATGGCAATACCACACTGCTGTACCCAGGAAGACAGCATCAAAGGCTACAGGATACCAAAGGGTGCAATGATCTTGCCTAACAACTGGTACACATCGTACTCATCCAGAGACTGCATATGATCAACGCTAACAGTATGTAGGTGGTTTACGCACGACCCTGCCATCTATCCAGACCCGATGACCTTCCGTCCAGAACGCTACCTCGACGGCTCCACGCAGCCCGACCCACGCACATGGACTTTTGGCTACGGGCGTCGTGTCTGCCCCGGTCGATATGTCGCTGATAATGCCCTCTTTACGACCATTGCCCAGTCGCTTGCTGTCTTCAACGTTGAAAAGTCAGTCGTGAATGGGGAGATTGTCGAGCCTAAAGTGGAATTCGAAGCGGGTGTTGTTAGTCATCCGAAGCCGTATCGTGTGAGTATTACACCGAGGAGTGAGAAGTGTAGGGAGTTGATTAGGAGGGCTGAAGAGGTCTATCCGTGGGGGGAGAGCGATGCTGAGGCGTTGAGAGGGATGAGATAGCTGCTTTTGGTAGCGTGCTAGATGGGGAAGAACAAAGGCTACATCTGCAAGACCGGTTCATGCTTTAGCAAGTATGGAAACCACGGTACGACTGCAGACTACTGTGCTGCAACTGTTTGCTAAAGTGCTTTTGGGAAATGCGATGCCGCTTCTGTAAGGGGTAGTGTCTCTCCTGATGGTACTTGCGGGGACGTTGGAAAAGGTAACAACGCTGGCTACATCTGCAATACTGGCCCGTGCTGCATCAAGTACGGTAACTGTGGCGGCACTGCAGATTACTATGCCGCCTCCAAGGGCTGCCAGGCATCATTTGGTAGTTGCACGAGCTAGCTCCCATAGACTGTTAAATGGGTATAGTATACCCAGCTGTGGGTATAGGTTGGGTTGGGGTCTAACAAATCAGACCTAACCTCAACCCATTTCTAGCGTTAAAATCTGGGTATGGGGTATAGGTTGGGTTGGGGTCTGACAAATCAGATCTAACCCTGACCCAACCTATACCCATTTACCAGTCTAAGCTCCCCTGAAACATAACTTCTTCCTCGTCTAGACTGCGATCACAAGAACGAGTATCTCAAATCTAGTGGATTTGTTTTAGCTCAGTGAAGTAAACACATTCCTTACGGGAGCGATATGCCGCCACGAGGACCTGGCGGGGATTGAATCGAGGAACGTGTTTTACTCAATCGAAGTCTTCCGTAAAACGTCTTGTTCTCCAGTGAGTGATTGCCAGAGTATGAGGTGCCCCCACTTCGTCTGCAAGGAGATGCCTATGGGGATCGTGATGCCTGATCCGGTCAAGTTCTTTGTATTCGCGATACTTCTCATTCGAGGTGGTGCGGTCAAGTCAGGGCTTCAACATCGCAAAATCATCCTGAATGTGCATGATAGGGCCGTAGAAGAACGAAGAGTCTCCACGGGTAGACACTATCTTCGAATGCCAATCGGACTTTAATCTTGGAAGTGCGCCTGCTGGACGACTCATGTACGTCCAATCGAAAAGGAATAGATCTTCCGCACTCCAGTTTGACTCAAAGTAGTCCCAATGGAGCATCGAAAAGATCAACTTTGCGTATTTGCGGTCCTTGAACACATGGCCAATCAAATGGTAGATGCCGTGGACGTTATTCGTACTTCTTACGATCGCCATCTCAGGGTCTACATCGCTTAAGGAGCCTGCTTGGCTGATCATGAGCCAGTCATTCGGTCTCGTATCTTCCGGCGCATACGCAAACAAACAGCCGTCTTGATCTGTGATCTCCACAAGTAGATGCATAGAGTCGAGAGAACCTTTGAGATGACTCTTTTTACAGCAAAGATAGTATGACGGTCGGTTCCTTGAGTTAGTCATCTCCCGATCAGCGATGTCAAGCAGCTTCACTCCGTACCATGTATCTCGTAGATGGCCTCCAATATGTGGGGGTCGCGTTGGCATGTTCAGTAGGCTTATCTCACGACGGCTGGAGTAAGCCTCGACTGTACCAATGCGTAAATGGTCGGTCAAATCGTATGTTGTGTGTATCGTCCCTGGTATCTTGTGGCTACCATATCTCTCCCTTATCGCCTCTCTTACTGCCTCTCTTTCGACACTGACGTTAAATAGTTCCCATAGCGGACGCGGCCACTTAACAGCCATCTTCAAGAGTGGTTGAGTTTCGGGATTGTTAAGATACAGGCGCAGTACCTCGACGGCGACTTGGTAGTTGTTCATTTCATAGTTTGGTATGGCAGGCTCACCACCGCCCCAATCTACCAGAGCCAGAACACCGAATAGCCTGTCTCGAGCGTCGGTACATTGGAAGCTCTGCATGGCCTCTAACACCTCTGCCAGTCGGCGGCGGCCTCGGAAGCCGGAGGCAAGAGTCAGACAGCCCCGTTGAGGCAAAACATCATGGAGGTCGTCTTGCAACGATAAGCAGGACTCCTCTCGGCGTGAGTACCATGATTGCCAAGACGCTATGTTTGCCACAAATGTGACGATGCCAGTCAAGGAATCTCTGTAGTCAGAGGCATTGGCCCAGAAATCTACCAGCATACTCACAGCCAGAAGATAGTCAAATGAATGTATGTCCATGCCACAACAAAGCGAGATCTCAGGGGCTAGATGAAGCTCTTGCATGACCCAAACCCTGGAGAAATATGGACGCTTCATGAAGGCGACGAACGCCTTTGCTAGGGCTTGTCTATCGTGAGGTCTAATCGCAAGCAAACAACGGAGCGCAACCCAAGAGCTCTTTGGGATAGGGTTGGGCATTACCCAGTTTCCTGCATTCTCCATCGTAGACTCAAGCGTTAGTCCATGTATGCTGGCCAATAAACCGCGGTTGTCATGTATAGTCCGGAAAAAGGATATGCTATCGTCCGTATGAGGCCCGACGCATGCCAACACATGTTTGGATCTTGCATATATCTGACCCATCATTCCTACTTGATGGCTCTTTTCTTCTGTGGTGCTTTGGTCGATGCAAAGAGCATCCATCCAGAAGTACCTGCTCGCCTTCGACGAGTGCGCTTGTCTAAGCGCATAAATGCAATTTCCGCCAGCTGCGAAAACGCATCCATTGATCAAAATATGATGAGGTTGGTATCTCGCGCCCCAGGTATATCTAACACCGAAAACGGTCAATCAGTACAATGCACACATCATTTTTACACATGAAGAACGTACGACAAAGCATAGTAATTCGGCGCCTCTTCCACAGGCCAAGCGGTGAGATGACACACCACTCGATCTTCCGCACCGATGCTTTCGATCTCAAGTAATCGTATGTGCGTCGTTGAATCTGGGAGGGGTTCGTGCTTGAATCTCACTACTTCCCCCATGGCCTTCGTAGCGATCTTGGTGCAGGAGATGTATCAGTGAACAACAGGTTACTCGATGAAGACGGGTCAAGGTTTGGACGCGTTGTGGACGAGGACCAGGCGTTGTCAAGAAGACATGTAGGTTGAGCGCTGCTGAGGATGTTTAGCCTGACGCGCTTGGCGTGGCGGCGCAGCACGCAGGCGCAGCCTCATTCGCAGATGTCAGGGTTGATGATAGGTGGGCCATGCGTATGGTGGCACACCGGGACCGCCACGGCAGAAGCGGCCCCCATCTGTAAGCCACCTCGTGAACGTGATGGAGTTCCTCGTGCATCTTGCCGGGCGACGTCCAGATATAATTGCATCGCATCGCGATTTGGGATTACTGTGCTGAATATATGTTACGGTGAGAAGCCCAGGAGATGTGGTTGTTGCGTGGTGGAACTCAGCGATGCATGGCTCAGGAGGTAGGTTCAAAGATGCCGCATGATGACGCCATCGCTGTCTCCACACTTAACCACTGCGACGACCAACACACTGCAACCTGCAGTACTGCGATGATGTATCAATCACAAGCTACTCATCTTCTCAAATTGCGCATCATACATATCCGTATTTATATTAAGTATAAGGGGGCCTCGAATGATTGCAGTAGGTCTTCCCTGACGAAAGACAGAGATCGGAGTCATGACTGACTTTCTTATAGTGAGTCTACTGAACCAAATGCGAAACAGCACAAAATCAGTAAAGAGTGTGTTTTCTACAATCTACGTCACGTTTCATCGCACACGAACTCATTATGCTCATGCAAACGCCGCTGACGAGCCCGATAGGTCCCACGTATCACTACGTGGCTAGCAGCAAAGAAGCATATTCAGTCATACTAAAGGATCACCCCCTTGGTAAGCAACATCAGGAAAGTCATAAGAGGTAAATTCTTTTCGCTAATTCTGAGCGTTCCGTTGCGAGACATTATGATCATGCACCAAAAGGCCTGTTACAATATTTCAATTGCTTAGGTGGATAGAGTGGTGACCATAAGATCAGACACCACCTAGATGACAGGAGAATCAACAAAACGATGAGATACATTGGGAAGATGTAGCGGTGGAGTTTTACAGTGACCATCACGACGACTTGTAACATCTATTTTCCGGGGCATCCACGACCCCACTTGGTAGAAATGCTGCAGCAATCTGCCTTCTAAAGAAGAAGTTAGCAGGCCATAAAACATATTGTCGTAAGATATCATCAATAGAACAAACGGAACAAAGAGAGATGTACTTACGCAAGCTTGCAGAGAAACTCCATAATCCGGGCAGAGCTTGATCGTTCCGCATTCATAGTACCGTTCTACGGCAAAGCTTGACTGTCGTTGACAAGCCCCCTTGGTGGAAAAGCAGCAGTCCTTCTCGGGTGTACACTAAAAAGAGCATATCAGCTACTGCTGGTCCAGCCTTGCACACAAAGTCTCTCTTACCGCAGCAAAGACATCAGCATAAGCACTGACGGCCACGGTGCCTGCAAGCACGCTGAGGAGGATAGAAAGTTGCATGGTGAAGGTCCGGGAACGGAAAAGGTCTTGCAAAGAGATGGATAGGTGTGTATAGATCAAGAGCGAAACTGAGAGATGATTGTTCGAGATGGAGTGATGAGCATGTGCCTTTATAAGTATTGCTGACTGACCATGGGAGGGCACCTGGCCAGGTAGAACAGAAAGGCGGTTGTGCTGGACTGGGTGACTAACTTCACCGCCTGCGTTTCGCACGTTTGAAAATCGATGGCGTAGGAACTTTTTCGGCCTTGGTTTCGCCTTTCCTTGGTAACTTTGAGACGCGTACAGACTGCTATTAGCGCCATCACCGAATACAATCAGTGGGCATCAATTCTACTTTCAACACAAAACTATGGCCGAGAGAAAACGGTCAAGCAAGGTTCAAGCACGGTTCAGGCACGGTTCAAGTCCTAGCGTGTGAGGCTCACCGGAGGCGTCGGCGTTGTTCAGCGGTTCGCAAAGATTGGCTCGTCTCCGCACTCCAACACCGCCAAGACTTGCCCTGCAGTAATGGTGAATTACACATCGCTGATGGCTCATCCTGGTCAGCCAAGTTAGTCGGTCACTTCTCAGGGCTGACATCGAACGTGGAAGAATACTCCGTAGCATCATATCTGGAATAGCGGTCAAGATGCAAATTAACGTTTATCTTCACCGGACGCAAATCATAGTTCACTCTGACTAGATGCATGATTCTCCAACATAGCAGATACCAAGCCAGACAATAGCAAGGCGAATAGACACTTGAACAACCACGTGGTCACTTGGAGTGACCACGGCAAGACCCGAAGAGTCGCCAAGATGATGCAAAGTACGAAACAAACCTTGTACTAGCGTACCAAACATTCGCCTCTACAGTCTATTTCGTGATATCGAAGCTGTTGCACAGTAAGGCCGACTGGTAACTTGAGCGACTTTCAAACAATAATGTGCAAAGGTAGTCGGGCCTTTGTTGCTGCTACTCCTGCTGACGGTGTTTGTGATGGAACCACGACACCCGTGCTGCAGCCCGTCCATCGACAAAGTAAACGTCCAAACCAACACTAGATTCCTACTATTAAAGACCAGCTCCCCAGCTCTTTACTTCTCCAGAAAACCTCAGCTTCATTCAATCTCTACATCCGTTCACTTTGATCAAACATCTATTCCACGCACCCACTTTAAGACCAAGGCTAGACTTGTCCCTCCGTGCCAACAAGATGAGATACACCATTTCCATCATCGCTCTCGCTCTGGCTGTAGGCGTCCAGGCCGAAGTACGTACCTCCCGCTTCTCACATCCTGTACATGTAGGAAGAAGATCCATTCTTTAACACAACACCCCATCTAGTGCAACATTGTTGGCGGCTTCGGTACCGTCGGCGACAAAGGCTGCTGCTGGGGCGGCCAACAAGGCAGTGACGCTTGCAGTAGACAAACTGGGTCCAATTCTTGTCTCTTTGCCGGCAACGCGCAATCCGCAAACTTCTGTCGCAACATGGGTATACCCAGTTCCAGATGTGTAAGTCCGACTCAAGTTCTTTCTTCTTCTTCTTCTTCTTCTTCTTCTTCTTCTTCTTCTTCTTCTTCTTCTTCTCCTCATTGAGGACTGGATGGCTTTGCTGACTTTGGGTACGACAGAACGCAGATTGCTGCGACATCAAGACTGGTAGGGGACAGCCTTGCCCCAAGGGAAAGAATAGGTGTGACGCCGACTCTGGCTGCCCTTACCGTGATGGGAACGGAAACCTTATCTGAGCATGATATGGAGATTATGGAGGCGATTCTCATTGCCACTACATCAGAAAGACATACTGGAAATGCCTTCGAGCAGAGTGCTTCTTCCTACTATGATAAAGGGTAGTAGGAGGAGCTATGTGGATATTGGTCGAGAACATAGAAGTGTACAATGCTACTAAAGATTATAAATTTTCTTGTTACGAGCGTACAACCTTCTTGCATCCCTTCTCGTGCCTTTTGAGATTTCCTGCGGTCTTAGTCGAATGCGCACAGCCTACGCCCTTGCGGAAGAATTCTTCTTCACTTCCATCCTTTCGCATGTTGTCCAACCTCCTCTGGGCAGTGGCTTTGCCCTTCTTCGAATGTCAGTTTCTCCCGCTAGGCTGTTTTTCCATTCTCAGAAGGGGAATACATCTTTCTTCTATTCCTTCACTGTTTTCGTCTGCTGATAAAACAATGTCTTTGCAGTTTCCTCCCTCACTCTAGTAATATCTCTTCTGGTCCGCCTTATCCTTATCTGACTTTCTGTATCTTGCACATGAGATTTTACAAGACTCAGCAAGGCGCTCTCTCCTCTCTTCTTGAAACTCTCCTCTTCATATTTGCATCCCTGAATACGTCAAGAAGGCGCGGGGAAACTGCCTTCCTTGAGTACAGAGTGTGTGCAGAGCCCAAGATACGGCAGCTCTGTTACAACCTACAAGCAAGAGCCTTTGAGGGTGCCTTGGTCCTTGGATTCGAAAAACCACAATCTAGCAGCGAACATCCCTTTTAAGATGAGGATAGCCGCTCGAGATGCTGGTACTCCACCCCATCACCAAAAATACTAGCAGCGGCAAGTACTGTGTACCCTAAGTTTGCAATGCTATTGGTCTTTATAAGTTCTCTCGTTAGGAGCTAGTGTAAGACGCAAGGTAGAGCATGTTAATTCTGTATCTGGTAAGGTTGTCCCTTGTAAACGGTACACCTATTCATCTTGCAACATCTCTATATTACACAATTCTAGTCTATGCCCATGCCACGGCAGTCCAGGTAATCACCACACCTTTCTGATTCTTTCAACCGAAGACAGAACTTCCCCCGTAACAAGACCAAGATCTATGCACCATACACCCTTCTAAAAACTCCCAATATTCCCCTTACTATACATAGTCTGCCTCCTCTTATGCTTCATCATCCCCTGCCCTTGACTACTACTCACCCCCCTACTTCCATCCTTACGCAGTAGTCCATTCCCACTCACCAACCCATTGCTCAACCCAATCCCATCACCCAAAATCCCATTCCCACCCACCTTGCCCTTCCTGACCGCGCGTCTCTTGGCCTCGCGGCGTTTCAGCTTCCCCATCCAGCCCCTCACCTTCCTCACAATGCGATCAGCCATGAGCACAAGCAGCGTGACGACCATGACGGGCACAGCGATGATCCAGAAGAAGGCGTCCGAGTGGTGTTGCACGCCATTGAAGCGTTCGAAATTCTGACCGAAGTATCCGACGAGGAAAGTCAGGGGAAGGAAGAAGATGGTTACGGCGGTGAGTATCTTCATGCTTTCGTTTTGGTAGGCGCCCATGACGTTGAAGATTAGGTCGATGAGGTTGTCGGCTGCGCGACGCTATGGATCAGGTCAGCATGTGATGTGATTCAAGGCTTGATAGAAGTAATCACCATTTGATCAAGACTGGCTGTAATCATGATGCAGTGGTCCTCCACGTCGCCCAGATATGTGTGTGCCAAAGGACTAATATTGATGCTAGACATTGTTTTGCGGGTAGCAAGATTATTCGACGACGGATTCGAATTCATAGTCATAGCCTGCACAGCCTGGGCCATGGGATCAGCCTTGTGGTCGCGGAGAGAGTTGATCAGGGAGACAATGGGCTGAATGGTATTCCTCAGGATCGACAATTCAGAAGTGAGCAGGTAGAGGAGCTGGGAGTGGTGCAGTTCAGGGTCCTCCAAGACGTCGAGTTCCAGCTCGCCCATTGCGTCTTCGTAGGCGGCGACCACGGGGATGGCGAGATCGACAATGGCGTCGATGATGGCTTGCACAATCATGCTGCTGTCCTGGCTGCGGCGGAGGATGGTGTCTTCTGTTCGGAGACGTTTTAGAATCATGTCTTCGACGTCGTCGGCCGAGTGCTCGAAGAAGGAGATTACTGTATTGTCGGCTAGCAAGAAGATGCTGACTTGCTCCACGCTGACCGTGAGGTGCTTTTCGGTGAGGGCCGAGTGCTGTTCGAGATAGACAATCCGATCGAGGTTGTAACCACCGCGGTATCGTTGGAGGGTGCGTACGGCGGTGGTCGCTGGGGGAGTGGACATTTTGACCTTTTCGTAAGGCGTGCCGTCAAGTTGCTTCTCCAGGCCGTCTAGTGTGCTCATCATCTCATCCTGGCGCGTCTGCTTGTTGGCTTCGCTCTTTGGAAAGAGCAAATTCTTTGCCGTCTTGAACAGCGATGGCTTTTTGGACTTCTTCTTCTTCTTCTGCGAATGGCGCGAGCGGGACCGTGATCGGGCCTTGTGCCGTCGTCGTTCGCTGTCGTCAGAGTCGGAATCAGAGTCGCTCTCGGAGTCCTCGTCCATCGGGGTCCGAACAAGCTTAGACAGAGTCAGGAGCAAAAAGGCCTGGTCAGAGTACCAGTCCACCTTGGTCCTGCTCTGGGTGCTCATCAAATCCTCAATCGCCAGCCTGTGCAGTTGCTTATGGTTTCCCAGGGTGCGAATCACGTCCCAGGACAAGCCGTTGACGTTGATCCACCGACATGCCACCCAGTCTTCTTTTGGATAGTTGAGAAAGTCCTCGAGTGTATCATTGTCCAGTTCATGGCACTCGACGCGCTCGTCGGAGAAGTCTACAACGGTAATTTGGCATCGCGCGTAGAGGTGGTGGTAGTTGGCTGCTTCGGTTTCGTTCTTTGTGTCGACACCCGGCTCAGCGCCTGGCTCCTGATGCTGGTATGGGCGCGTAGGGGACTGGTGGGGACTGTAGTGCTTTACCGTGTGCGAGCGCGTTATGCGTCGGCGCAGGGTCGAGTCTACCGAGAAGCGATCAGGGGAAAGGAGTTCCTCTGGGTTGGGATGTGCCGCAGTCGCGGTTGTGGCAGTCGCAGAGCGGCCGCGACGTCTCTGCTCATCGAGCTGTGTATCGATGGTCAAATGTGGAGGCGCGGCCGAATCTGAGGCAGACCGCTCTGGCTGGTCGGGAGCGGGTGGAGCGGATGCAAAGTCTTGGACTCTGGTTTCGTGTGGAGACGACATGGCGACGTCTGCCTGCTGCTGGGGTTGGGCTATATAAGTCCTGGTGAATAATTCAGGTTAACGAGAGTGAAGAACAAAATGCGACAGCCATTGGCAGTGACGCGCGAATTGGTTGAGAGCTGAGGTTTCTCCTTTGCAGACGTGTTGTGGAATCACAACCACTGGGCTGCGGAGAAGTTTCAAGTGCCCAATGAACTCCATCGTTACGGGACAGCTGCGTGAAGGCCCTGCACCCCGCAGAGCAGTCCAAGCGATTTGTATTCACGTGTATCTATGTCGGAAGGCGTGCAACTCAGCCAAAAAGAGACATGCCTCTCATTCAGAAAGGTGTTTGGTCAGACGTGCCGAGTTACTGTTTTGGTGGTGACACAGGCGCCGAAGAAGAGGTGCGCCTTTGTCAGCAGCATCGTGCAGTCGGCCGGCGCCCCACGCAGCCTCGAGAATGGCGCCGAATCATGCAGGCGGCTGCAGATGAGCCTTTAATAGCGACAGTCTGCTGGCAAAGCTGTGGGTGCAGAGGTTTCATGGCTACATGGCATTGGCAGAGGTAAGCGCGCCACCTGTGGCGTGAGTTTTTGCGCAAGTGCTTGGGCGTCGGAGAGATGACTGTCGGGCTGTCACTTGAAGACGACTGTATTTCCAATCAATGGGAATACGGCGTGGTAAGCTGTCTCTGGTAACTGTGACAGGTAAGCTGTCTCTGGTGTCAGTAGCAGGTGAGCAGTCATTTCGGTGCTCTCTTTGCCCGTAGCGCATGAAATTAGCGGTTCGAGGCTACCCTTCTGGGCGGGCGTGCCAATCCTTAACTGTGGGACTAGCTGCTCCACTGCCCATGACCTCTCACCTGAACCGCCTCTTTACACCCCATTCATCGCCGACAGCCTCATCCAACATAGCATAGTCCAGCCTTAGCACGACAGCCCATAGACGACGTCGCCCACCACAGCCAGTGTTGCGTGGCCTCCCACTGCGACGCGAGAGAGCGCTCTTGCCTCCCAGCCAGCCCGCGCCCGTGAAGCAATCCTGGTCCCCCTAACAACAGCAAACAAGCCTCATCTCCCGTCGACGCCGTCGACAACCATCGCCATCCCTCTGCGCTGCCCATCACTGCCTGCCTGACTGGCTGCTCAGCCATCAGCCCCGTCTCGCCCGAGTCCGGTCGTCGTTAGTCGTGTGATACGACCCCGTCGGCTTTCTCCCACCCTCGAGCGGCTCTTCAACCACCACCACTACCACCACACGGGCCCCTCCAAAGCCTCAGTCAGAGCCGGAGCCAACAACAAACAACTGGCTGCTGCCCGCCCAGCTCCTTCCCATCCGCTCATCCACGGCACCGCACAGCACCCAACATGCGCGAAGTCAACTTCAGCATCCCCAACGCCAACAAGGCCTCGGTTGGCATCACCACCGCCCTCTACGACCGCCGCGCCCTCGACTGCACATCGACCCTCCCGCTCATCAACTCGCTGAACCACCTCGCCTACCTCACCACGTCCTCGGCACGCATACGCGATATTCTCACCGTCGATGGCGGCATCGAACGCCTGATATGCATCCTCAAAGAGGGCCGGAGCAAGGACATGATGGACATGTGGAAGTGGAACCTGGCCTTCCAGTGCATCTTCAACATCGGCGTGCGTGGCTCTGAGAACGTCAGGACGCGTGTTGTCGAAGCCGACATGGTGCCTGTCATCGCATCCATTCTCGACAACTACATCAAGGTCGTCGACAAGATGAGGGCACGAGCCGAAGCTGAAATCCACAAGTCTGCACGTCTCGGTGCATCGAGCCGACACCACTCGTCGCGGACTGGCGAGGTTGCCTCAAGCTCCGGACACCGAGCTGATCGAACACGACGCATCATACCGCCTCCGATTGAGATACCACAGCCAGCCGAATCTCTGGGCGACGCGAACCCCATTCCTGCATTCTCACTGAGCTCCCCTCCCGAGCGGACGACATTTACACGTGGTCGACCTGCCCACCACCATCACCATCGCAGCCACGAAGGGCGGCCACAGCTCTTTGGCGCTCCCGGCAACAACACGCGTAATCTGGGTCAGCCATTGGTCACCGCATTACCTTCCATGGAACCGGCTCCCGATGCTTTTGCGCTACGGCCGGTGCGAGATGCTGATCGACTGCCTTCCATGCTCCCCGCCCTGCAAGGGGAGATCACTTCCCAACCAGAGTCACCGACAACCCCGAGCGCCCCACAAGCACGCCAGACAAGCCCAAGAGCGGGGCTGGCCCGAACACGTCGCCGCCCATCCATTCGACACCAATTGTCTGTATCGGGAGAGTCGGACTTGGAGGCACAACAAGATGACATGTCCGCAGAGGCTGCCACAGCGGCTGGTCCGTCTGTAAACGAGCCAATCGTCGGCATACAGAATAATGAAATCAACATGGCTGACATTGTCGATAATGCAGAGATGCTGGATGCTGGCAACACACCGGTTCCTATCGCTGCCCCTTCAGAAGGCACAGATGAGAACAACGAGACGTTCAACATTACCCACCGTCCTGCTCTCGATGGAAGTCTAATCAACCCCACCAACACACCGCCCAACAACCCAATCACTGGCTTTTCTCCTATGCAACCGACTATCAACGTCGTAAACACCAACCCGCCGCCTCCTTGGCTACCACGATACCAGCAAGAACGTAATGCATCAGCTAGTGTGCTCGCAGCTATGCCTCGTGACGAAGACGTCCTCATGTCCCTCCAGCTTCTCGCCTACGTGTCAAAATACTGCAACCTCCGGACCTACTTCCAGAAATCCCATCTCGTACCCAAACTAAAGATTGCCGATGAGCTCCTCGACGGCGAAGTCAAAACACCCAAAACATCCGCAGAAGGAGAGGAGGAAGAAGAACTCGAAGAATACGAACTCCCAGATGACTTCAACATCTTCCCCCTCGTTGAGCAATTTACCGTCCGACACCACACATCCGACATGCAGTACTGGGCTAGCGTTGTTATGCGCAACCTATGTCGGAAAGACGACTCGAGGGGTGGTATCAGGCAATGCGCATACTACCAGTGCGGCCGATGGGAAGAATATACCCGTCAGTTTGCCAAGTGCCGCCGCTGCAGGAGGACAAAGTACTGCAGTAAAGAATGCCAGAAGAGTGCTTGGGTTTTCCATCGGCACTGGTGTGTTGCCGCGAGTTGAAAAGGGGGTTTATGGACGAAAGAGAGAGAGAGAGTATTATTCTATAATTCCCACCCACCCTTTTCTTTCCAATTTTCCTTGATCAATCATATCATCCTTTTGTTGTCGGAAATCTTTTCTGGCTTGCATACTGCACGGCGCTGGATTTTCTTCTATGTCCTGTCTTTTCGTTTTTCCCTCCCTTTTTTTTTTGTCAATCATAATCTTTCAGAACTTAATGAGCGATACGAATACCGGATACCACAGAATGCGAGGGAGCGAGGAGGAAATCTAAGGGCGTTGGATCACTTTTGGAGACAGGAGGGGGGAGATGGTGTGGAAAGGCAGAGAGAGAGAGAGAGGCAACGAAACGATACCATATCATTTGGGAGTCGGCAGCATTATTAGCATAGGTTGGTTCAAAAAGGGCCACGGTTCTGGGAGCAAAGTATATTCACTTTAGTTGCGTTTTTGTGTGCGTGTGTGTGAGTGTGTGTGTGAGTGTGTGTATACATGGTGTGCAATTGAGACGGCCAAAAAGAACTGCATCCGTATAGCCTTTTTCTCCACTCCCTGTTCTTGAGGCGTGCCCTTGAAGCAAGTCTTCTCATGTCAACTGAATCAGCAACTCATCAATCTTCCATAGAGTTCCAATCTCACAATCCTCATTATGTTATATCGCCGTCACATGACTAGAGGCCGATTGGTGGGAGCGTTGGCACAGCTGCGCACTCTCTTCCCAACTCTAAATGTGACAATGTCGTTCGCTGCAGTAGCCAGGACTGGCCGTTTTTTTGTCCCAGACCCACTCGTCTGTGATGTGACTTGCGTTGGCGCGTCAGCCACCAAAGAGGCGGTTTTTTTTTTATTACCCACCTGCACTTGCATCTGGGGAAGTATGCGGGGGATCTTCGCTTCTGCCGTGTTGCTGATCAGAACTATGGGAAAAGCAGACATGACTTTTGGGGAAGAAGCGGCTGAGCTATTCGCGCATGTGCATGGGTGGGCGGGGGTGGATGGGGGGAAAGTTGAGCTGGGCTGGACGGAGAGTACAAAGGCTGTATGAATGGTAGGACCGCTGTGGATTGTAGCAAACATCCTGCTGTGTGCAAATAAGAGTATATTCGAGCAAGTGGACGACTGGTGTTCCGGTCACTTGCGGGTTGGACGATTACGCGCGCTCGGGTCATACCTAGGTAGGGAAATCCAGATAGGATGCAAAATTGCCTACTACGCTATACTCCTGCCAAAGACGAGGAAGACCCTTCGAAAATAATAACGATGATATCCAGAGATATGACAGGTTCTCCGGAGTGACCTGATATCTTAGGACAAGATCTTGGAACTACTATTGTGTTACTGCAGAAGGGCAGATAGAGCGCTTGCCAGGAAGGTGCCCGATTCTGCCCTATGACTGAGCGCGCCCCATGGATGGCGTTGTACAGGGAATGGTCTTCCATTTTGCTGATCCGGCTAGTCTAAGCTACGAGAAAAGCAGACATATTTCTGGGGAAGCGCCCGAGCATTCGCGCATATGCAAGCCCTCAACCCACATGGAGGGGCAACGCACTTCGCGTGGGCATAGCGGCCACCCGGCGTGGAGTGAGAGCGGAGTTGTCCCGATACACTACGTCAATCCCAGAATAGCCTGGATTGGTTGCATGGGTGGCAGAAACAGCTGGATCTTGATCCCAGCCCGCGTTGCCGGCGCATGGACTGACTGACGGATTGAACCACCAGGACTGGGATTGCCAGCTGTTTACATCACCGCAGTCTTGTGTTGGCGCAAAGCAACGTATCTGCTGCGATGCGCAGTATCGCTGACGCCGCGTAATTTCGTCGCTTCCAAGACGCACCAAGAGGCATTGACGTCGTAATACCCGTGTTGGACAAGCCGCTAGACCCGTGTGCTGCGGCAAGGCTGGGTATTTCCCCCAAGGCTAGAAGCTCACGATCTGCCGCTGCCCAAGGACAACAATCGTACACGACGTATAGGGGAATGACTGGATATCATGTCGCATGCGCCCGATGCATCGAATGCTGGGATTGGAGGTAGCGGAAGTGGAGGTGGGGATGCGAGCGGAGGAGGGAACGTCGGGGGAGGAATAAGAAGGCGTCATTCCGCATCGCACGACGAAGACGATCTCGCACCGACGACACGAAGCGCAGCCCAAGGCGCAAACACAAACGCACCGTATACGATCGAGAGTACCAGAGACGAGCCACGCTCCAGGACTTCAGCTGTAGAGAATGCGGAGCGACCGAGCATCGCGCGCCTTACGACCGACGAGTCACCGCGAGTACGATTCTCGACTGACATCGAACGCAATGCACGTAGCAAGGATGAGAACACACGAGCTGGGAGGGGCGCCGGCGAGAAGCAGAAGCCTGGGATACCGGATCTGACGGTGAATACGCGCGAGGTTTCTCCTCAAGATCTGGCTCTGGCGCAGGCTGAAGCTGAAGCTTCATCCTCACGCTCCCCACGCAATGCCGTCAATCGATCACCGCTGTCGCCGACGTCGAGGAACCGCGGATACTCGCTCCGCAGCGCGCTGTTCCGGAAGAACGTTCACGATACGACAAAGGAGGAAGATACACATATCGAGCTGGAAGAAGGGATTGGAAGATCGCAATCGCAGGCTAGAATGGGACATCATGCAGAAGTTACCAGCGGCTATGCTTCGTCGCCTAAGAGCGGAGATGCCGTCATCGCCGTCACGCCCGAGCATTTGGATTATGCGAGTTCAGCCTCGGATATCTCGAATAAGAAGCTGGGAGAAGGGCCAATCGCGCTTCCGGCCTATGCCTCGTGGAAGAACCGCAAGACGGCGAGTCGGAGAGCGAACTTGGTCAGGGAGATGAAGGATGTGGCAGAACAAGCTCGCAAGTTCATCTTTAGGATAAAGGACGTGCCGCCTAGCAAAGACGGCCGCCACATCGCCCTCGACCCTACTCGTCCTTCGACCGACCCTCTCATCGACGAACGCACTTCCCAGCCCTACACTAGCAACTGGATCCGATCCACCCGCTACTCGGCATGGAACTTTATCCCGCGGCAGTTGGTCGCGCAGTTTTCCAAACTGGCAAACTTTTATTTCTTGGTGATTTCGATTCTGCAGATGATACCCGGGCTGAGTACTACGGGCCAGTTTACGACGATTGTTCCGTTGCTGTTTTTTGTTACGTTGAGTATTGCCAAGGAAGGGTATGACGATTTGAGACGGTGGAGAGCGGACCAGGAGGAGAATAAGAGAGAAGCAAAGGTCCTGAGAGCGAGTCGTGCTTCCAATGTCGCTGCTGCTGTTGGTGGGGCGAAAGACCACTCCGTGGATGGTGGCAGTGTTGTTTCACCAGAGTCCGAGGGGTTGCGCTGGGAGACGATCAAGTGGCAGGATATCAACGTTGGAGATGTCATCAAGCTTGAGAGAAACGACGCTGCGCCTGCTGATCTGGCGCTTCTCCATACCAACGGGGAAAACAATGTCGCGTTTGTTGAGACGATGGCGCTGGATGGCGAGACGAATCTGAAAAGCAAGCAGACGACGGCTTCGATTTCCAAGACGATTATAGACCAGGAAGACGTCCTGAGAACCGATGCCGAGTTCGTTGTCGAGGATCCCAACCGCGACTTGTACAGCTTCGAAGGACGCGTCGTGGTCGACGGGAAGCAAGCGCCACTTACGCTCAGCGAGATCATCTTCCGAGGTAGCATCCTGCGAAACACACCAGATGCGATTGGCATGGTCATTTACTCTGGAGAAGAATGTCGCATCCGCATGAACTCGAACAAGAACCCTAGGATCAAAGCACCAGCACTCCAAGGCCTGGTCAACCGCATCGTCATTCTCATCGTCGTCTTCGTCATCGCTTTGTCAATCTTCAATGCCGTGGCCTACAAGATCTGGCAGAGGAACGAAGACGACATGTGGTATCTACGTGGCTCCTCTGTCGCATTTTTTCCCAGCTTCACCTCCTTCATCATCATGTTCAACACTATGATTCCTTTGTCTCTCTACGTGAGTCTGGAAATCGTCAAGTTGGCGCAAATGTTCTTTCTACATACGGATATTGATATGTACGACCCCATCTCCGATACGCCGTGTGAACCGCGCACGTCGACCATTAACGAGGAGTTGGGCCAGATTAGCTATGTCTTCTCGGACAAGACGGGCACGCTGACGGATAACTCGATGAAGTTCCGTAAGTTGAGTGTAGCGGGCGTGAGCTGGTTGCATGATGCAGACTTGAAGGAAGAGGGGAAGAAGAAGTTGATCCACAAGACGAGGAAGAAGGGGAAGCAGCCCGTGAAAAACAGGAAGAGTATGAGATCTGCCAAAGATGCAGCGGGCGAAGAGCCCGTCGTTGAAACAGTCGAGCAGTTGGAGAGCCCTGGGGAAGGCGGCCCGTCGAATTGGCGATCGAGCGCGAAACCAGGAAAGACATCCCGCGAGCTGCGTACGCAGGATATGCTGAGGTATATCCAGAGGAAACCTCATACGCCGTTCTCGAAGAAAGCGAGGATGTTCCTTCTCTCCCTGGCCTTGTGCCACACTTGTCTGCCTGAGGTTCAGGAGGATGGTAAGACACACTTCATGGCTTCGTCTCCAGATGAACTCGCACTCGTACAAGCAGCACAAGACATGGGATTCCTACTTATCAACCGCGACGTTCACACCATCACCCTCAAGATCATGCCGGCGGGACCCGATGGCGAGCCAGTCTCAGAGGTCTACGAGATACTAGACGTTATCGAGTTCTCGAGCAAACGAAAACGCATGTCGATCATTCTCCGCTTCCCAGATGGCCGCATATGCATCATCTGTAAGGGCGCAGACTCCATCGTCATGCAGCGGTTGAAGCTAGCTACGCTCGCGAACAAGAAGATGGTTGAGATTGAGCGGCGGGCTAATATCCGGAAGAGCATGGAGGCTCAGCATGCGATTGCGCGTATGAGCGAACATGCTGAGCGGCGGAGTAGTGTGGCTGGTCGTCTGAGCAGCGTTGGTGGCCGAAGGAGTATGACGCTCGGTCAGGCTGCGAGGGCTAGTTTGAATCTGGGCCGCCCGTCTTTCGCTCCTAGTGTGGGCAGAGGAGGCTCTGCGTCAGCGAGAGATGAAGTGGATCAGTGGCTACGCGAGCGTGAGAATGACCGCATGGACATGTCGTCTCTCGATGAAGATACGCCGTACCAGACACCGACACACACACCCCGCCAATCAGGCCTGGACCGCTTCAGCATGGCCTTTTCATCAGCACGCAGCTCGATGCAGATTGGCTGGGAAGACATGGAAGCCATGGTCGACGAAGGCATCGCGGGCGACGACACCGCGGTCATCGAACGCTGTCTCCAGCACATCAACGAGTTTGCCACAGAAGGTCTGCGAACCCTGCTCTACGGCTACCGCTTCCTCCACGAATCCGAGTACCAGTCCTGGAAAAAAGGGTACCTCGACGCAACAACCAGTCTCGTGGACCGGACGCGGCTCATCGAAGAAGCAGGTGATGTGATTGAACAAGACCTCGATCTATGCGCCGCTACCGCTATTGAGGATAAACTGCAGCAGGGCGTACCTGAGGCGATTGACAAGCTGCGCAGGGCCAAGATCAAAATGTGGATGCTGACAGGCGACAAGCGAGAAACCGCCATCAACATTGGCTACTCGTGCCGGCTCATCAAAGAATTCAGCGCCGTCACCGTTCTCGACCACGAAACCGGACTCGTCGAACAAGCCATCAGCTCCGCCAGAACGGCCATGACAGCCGGCACCGTCGCCCACTCCGTCGTAGTCGTAGACGGCCAAACGCTGTCTAAAATCACAGACAACGACCTGCTCGACACACTGTTCCACGAACTCGCCATCCTCGCCGACTCGGTCATATGCTGTCGCGCGTCCCCCAGCCAAAAAGCCCAACTCGTAAAGTCGATCCGCAAACGCGTCAAGAAGTCAATCACCCTCGCCATCGGCGACGGCGCAAACGACATCGCCATGATACAAGAAGCCCACGTCGGCATCGGCATCACGGGCAAAGAAGGTCTCCAAGCAGCCCGCACGTCAGACTACAGCATCGCGCAGTTTAGGTTCCTCGTCAAGCTCCTGCTAGTGCATGGCAGGTGGAATTATATTCGCACGTGCAAGTATACCGTCGGCACGTTCTGGAAGGAATTGCTCTTCTACCTCACGCAAGCCTTGTTTCAAATGAAGGTGGGTTATACGGGTACTAGTCTGTATGAGTCGTGGTCGTTGAGTATGTTCAATACGCTGTTTACTAGTTTACCCGTCATCTTCATGGGCGTGTTTGAAAAGGATTTGAGCGCGAGTACGCTGTTGGCGGTGCCCGAGTTGTATACGATCGGGCAGCGCAACGGTGGTTTCAACTTTCGCGTTTATCTCGCTTGGATGTTCATGGCGAGTGCGGAGGCCATGGTGGTTTATTACGTCATGTTGGGGTTGTATGGGGATGCGGCGTGGACGGAGGATAACTCCATCTTTGCTCTTGGGAGTATTACGTATACGGCGGCGGTGTGGTTGATCGCGTTGAAGATGCAGTATGTATCCCCCCTCCGTTCCCCCATGGAGGACTCGGTTTGCTAACATATCCCCCACACACAGATTCATAGAAACGCAGTCCAAAACAGCGACAAACGCTGTCGCTCTCATCTTGTCGATTGGCGGCTGGTTCCTCTGGAACATTATCCTCTCCTCGTTGTACAATCCCGAAAACAAAATCTACTATGTCCGCGACACCTTCTTGCGTGGTTTTGGCGCGAGTTGGTCTTGGTGGCTTGCTCTCGTGCTCATCCTCCTCTCTGTCATGGTGTTTGAGTTGGCGGTCAAGAGTGGTATGGCGGCGTGGTGGACGAGCGATGAAGATGTTTTCCAGGCTCTGGAGAAGGATGCTGGTGTTAAGCGCAGGTTTGAAGAGGCGGCGGCCGGGGAGCTGCAGCAGGGGTGGGATAGGGAGAAGGGGAAGGGTGGGAAGGTGGGAAGTGAGGTTGGGCTGAGTGAGGTCGAGAGGGAGAATGAGGAGAGGAGGAGGGAGGGAGAGATTAAGGATTTGATTAGGAATCGGGTGGAGGATGGTGGTGCTGGGCCGCAGGATGGTGGTGATGTCAATAGGATGTTGAGTCGTGGGTTTGGGGATGTGAAGACGACGTAGTTGACGGAAGACTTGTCTCTTCTTTTGCGTTTCAGCGCATGTCCTTGGACGAGATTATGATTTCATGGATATATATTTCCTTCTCTGTTTGTTTCGATCGCCAAAGATTGCAAGCAACTGGGACTTTGCGATGTCGACAGTATCATTGCGAATCTGTACTATTACCTTCAGCATTTTGTCCAGCCTATGGCGGTGCACATGTCGCCAAGCTCGGCCGCATCGTCACTTGTTTCCCGTCCTGCAGCTTAATAAGCTGTTGACTAACATGTCATCTTCAGCCGCACGCGCTGCATGTTTGTTACCCTCACTTTTCCCCCGCTTCATGTCCTCGTTCTTCTTCCTGCTCGGCGCAAATGGATATTATGTATGGGACGTCGGCGGATCCTCGGAGCCTGAGCGACGATGGAGATCCTGCTGAGGAGCAACTGCTGATGAGATTAGAGGAAGAACTTTGTCCGGAAGGATCGGTGCTGCTGCATCGGCTCTGCGCTCGGTGCCAGCGAATGTTTGATACTTTTACAGACGTGTATACGTGGCTTAAAGAAGCTCAAAGTCATCATTTCAAGCCCCGGAAAGTTGGATCATACACGCTGGCAGACTTTTCAAAGTACCGGAAGTCTTGTCATTTTTGCGAGATGGTATGTTCAAGACTAGGAAACGACAATAGCCTACCAGAACATGTTTCCGTTGGATTTCGGCTCAGTGGCTCCGGTGGACCCAACTTAGAAACTCATATGTGGACGAAAATCGGCTACCGAGGGCCTATCAGATTCCATTTTGGATCTTTCACTCGTGAGATGAGTTCTGTTATCTCTGAATGATTTATCTGACCTATTCTTAGAGAGTTCAAACAACATATTCGATGCTCCGTTCGTCGCACAACATGTTCCACGCCAGCCGACGGACAACTTGATTCAGATACGAAGATGGCTAGATGCCTGCACTTCAAAGCATCGTAGCTGTAACAGTTGGTGTTCAAGGCTTGAAACAAAAGGACATCGACCGACAAGAGTCCTTGAGCTCAGCGACAATGGTATTAGATTGCGGTGCGATGTGCAGGCCATACATGATTTTACGTATCTGGCCCTTAGTCATATGTGGGGTAAAGATGCCTCAAAGCAGCTTAAACTGATGTCTTCAAAACTCCAGGATTTCCAAAAGGCTATACCTCTGGATATGCTTCCAAACATTTTCACGGAAGCCATTCGAATCACCCGCTATCTCGGCTTCAAGTTCTTGTGGATCGATTCACTCTGTATCATACAAGACTCCGGATCTGATTGGACAGCGGAAGCGAGCATGATGTCTGCGGTATATAACAACGCTGTTTGTACAATCGCAATCGTAATGCCGCCGGATGGCAGCTATGATTCTTCTTGGCGTCGAGAAGATCCACGAGCGTCAACTCCTTGCATCATCGGCGAACCCTTTCAAGTGAGGGGACTTCCACGAGGTCCACGAGTTATGCGAGGTATAGTAATTGAATCTTTTAATGTACAGCAAAGTACAAATTCGATACATCAGGGCTGGCCGCTATCCTCGAGAGCATGGACGTTACAAGAACAGGTTTTGAGTCCCCGCACCGTCTTCTGGGGGGATCGCACTATAAAGTGGGAGTGTGCAGAGCACTTTTGTGACGAATTGGCTGGTGATGTAGGTGGCATTTCCAGAACATGTCAACGGATTCGCAGAATATCCCAAGTGTTCGCCTCCAATAAATCACTCTTATCGCCTCGGCACGTTGACGAACTGGATGGAACATCACCAAAACCAGGCCAAATCAAAAGTGACGGAATTCACTATGAAACTCTCTCTAATTGGATAATCTTGATCAACGAGTATAGACGGAGAAATCTCACGCAGTCAAGCGATAGGATCATGGCTTTTGTTGGGATAGCACAAGCGTTTCAAGCCGAACACGGGCTGACCTATCTAGCCGGAATGTGGAAGGAACATCTACCACACTCACTGCTGTGGTCTATACATGACCCGGCCAATGATTCAGAAGCCACATCACCGATACCTCAGGAGCCAGTGCTGGAGTCCGCGCCGACGTGGTCATTCTTCGCCGGTTCTCTCTACTCGAGCCACTTGGACCGAATCATCCCTTTTGGCCACAGTTTTCATTGGGCAAGCTATATGAGACGCCGTCCCCTCTCAGTCGCCAAGCTCTTACATTTCACATGGCCCAACGCGCCTGTGGATACTCTCCCTCCAACAGCTTATTATGACTTCTTGGGCCTGCGAATCACGCTCGAATTCATAACGCTCGACCTTCTGTTACCGAGAGATGAAGAGTTGGAAGAAGACATGCTCCTCTGTAGCATCGTAGAAGCGCGACTAAAGTCACAGCTAGATTCACAATTGGAGTCACTATTTCAATCTGGCGAGAAGCGTCTGTCCGAGCCTGTGTTCGTAAATTTCCATTTCGATGATCACAGAAACTTGCATCGAGTCCCGACCATATTCCGCGTAGCTCTTGTCGAGGAGACATTCAATACAACGCCCGAAATTTATCGTTTCAAAGGACTGGTATTGGGGCCCGCAGTAGAAGAGAACACATGGAAGCGACTGGGTTACTGGGAAGCGACAGCGAGGCGTACTGGCTTAGGTCTTCCTTTGGTATCCATGATGATTGCAGAAGAAACTCTCTCAGAAGACAAGGGTTCCATGTTTCTGCGCCTCCAAGGATCAAAGGTTGAGACCCTTACTTTGGTTTGAGCATGAGTGCATGCATTCCCATTGGAAACTCATCCAAGAGCTCCACGAAACCTTCCTTGTTCATATGAGTATGAGAATATGAAGACTTAGTAGTCGGTTACAAAAGATACCTTCTCCATTGGAAGTTTGGAGATCGAACATGCTGTGTACTCTTGGTGTTTCCTATATCTCATTCTATCTTGATGAACAATCCAGCGTATACTCTCTGAGTGCTAAGGAATTGGGGTGAGTAAAGATACAGATGTCTACTACGGCCGATTATTGTGTTCTCCTTTCAACCCATAGTTCGCAACAAGGTCTAGGATAATCAATGACACTAGTGATATTACTCAAGGACCTATGGAAGAAAATTGAACAAAGTGGAATACATGGATCATACTTCACTCATAAGTAACTTTGCTTTGCACCCGTCGAGCGAGATATGAGAGATCATGTACGTACGAACACTTGTAAGATGTTGGCTATATGGCCATTGCCGAATCTAAAGTAAAGTAGAATGAAACAAGAGTTGAAGAATATGTATAGCGACAAGACAGAATGTCACGAAGCTAATCTAGGGAGCAGAGATACCGATATAATGTTTGCCGCTCAGTAGTTCAGCGCAAAGTTCCTTGCCTGCTTCTTCCCCTTCTTCCATGCGGTACTGTCACTAGTCACATTAACCTTCCTCGCCAACTCCGCATCGAACTCCGTAACGACACCCTTTCCAACCGGCTTGCCAAGATTATCGCTCATCGGTCTGACAACATCGCACCTCAACGCTTGCGCAGGGCTCATACGCTCCATCTTCGTGTTGTTCGTCTGTATGAAGAGCCTCTCGCGCGAATCGGCACCAGTGTACGGCTTCCACTCAACAGCACGGTTGGCGCGGTCGGTGTTGGGGTCAAGGTTGCGGATGAAACTGGTCCAGTAGCTGCGCACTTGCTTAATGATGGGCGCGTTGGTGGTGAAGTAGCTGGGTGGTTCGCCGCCGTCGGTGCGGTTCACGCCCCAGAAAGCGTATGCGTTGACGGTGTGCCAGGCACCATAGCCGGCTGCCTCGTCGGTTGGATCCTGCACGGCATACTTGTAGTTGTATGTGGGTACGTCGTCGCGTGCGATCGCGTTCTGGATGTTGCGGGTTGGGCAGTGAGTTCCGATATCACCGATGGCGTCAGCAGCGTGGCGCCAGTAGAGTCCCTTGCCGGGAAATGAAGGCTTCGCGGGCTTCATGTAGAGATCATCGATGATCGAGATGGAAGAGTTGCTCAAACTTGGGTCTTGGTTGGCCACCCATTTGACTGCATCAGCTGTAGTGTTGAGATCTTCTGGCGCGTTGTACTTGGTGCCTTCTTGAGCGCAGGTGCCCATGATCGTCGGTACCTTTGCGTACTTGCCCTGGTCGAAGAGGTTCACAAGCGAATCGGTGTAGAGGTCGCCATCGATGTTGGGGTTGAACCAGCAGTTGGAAGAACGAATAGCCGACTCGTTCAACGCACGTAGACAGGACAGGCCGTCCGTCGCATTGGCGCAACCCTTGTCTTCGAGCAAGCACTGGTATTGTTCCTCGCCCAATTCCGGAGTGCGCATCGTGACCCAGCCACCCGACTCCATGATACCGCCAGCAAACAGCTTCTTGCCCGTGTTGGCCGCCATCATGAGCGCAACAGACGATCCACCAGCACTGACTCCGTCAAGAACAACATGATCTGGGTCACCACCGAACTGGTCGATATGCTCCTTGACCCACTCGAGGAGCTTGATCTGGTCGCGTAGTCCAGCATTGACATCGCCACCTCCCGCTCTGACCGCTTCGCTGCTGAGGAAGCCGTACAAGCCGACGCGGTAGCTGAATTGCACAAAGACGACCTGGCCATCTGCCACGATCTCAGTGGGATCCCAGTTCGCGCTAGATTGCGACGAGAAGCCACCGCCCTGGAAGAACACCACAACCGGCAGCTTCGAGTCGACGCGGGCCTTGGAAGGCGCATACACGCTCAGGTAAAGACAGTCTTCAGCAATGGTGAAGCGGTCGTTGGGTCCGGAAACAGTCCAGTCGTCGGGACGGCTAGGTGGGCATGTTGCGCCGTGTCTAGTGGCGTTGATGAGACCGGAGACAATAGGGTCTTGCGGTGCCGCAAATCGGCGCTCGCCAGTAGGTGGTGCAGCATACTGGATACCTTTCCAAGCAGAAACACCGAGCTCTGAGTCGACGACGGCTCCCTGATACTTCGCGTAGCCAACATCGACGAGAGTGTTGACGGCGTGCGCTACCGAAAAGAAGCCCGCTCCGGCGGCGAGTAATTGTTGAAAATGCTTCATCTTCGAGATGAATACTGATCAAATAGGAATGAATGTGGATGAGCGGTGCTCCAAGAAAGAATGGATACGTGCGCAAAGGCACGAAAGCTGAAGAAAACGAATGTAGAAACGATTGACTGTGGCATCGCTTTTTCCATACCCATAGTGGCCATATAAACCCACCCCTCCGGATCTTCATGGAAGCGTTCGAAACATATTAAGCCCGTTATAGCTGGGTAATCATATACATGTTGCGTTCGGTCCGCACGCTGAATGAGCGTGCAAATTGTGCGTTAATGTTTCTGCGTTGTTCACAGTCGGGCCGTTGAGCGATACGGCGATTGAGCTGTTTCACGGTGGCATGGCAGAGCGGATAGGGCCCAACCTAACTTGAAGCAGAAAGACGCCATGACTCTCAGGGTCTTTGCCTGACGACCGATCATGTTCGTCCGCAAATCACGGCCCCCGCTCCGCTAGGAGACGGTTTGAGATGGAATGTTGATGCGTTGATGCGAAGGAGCGAACGCGCGGGGAGGTTGACAGCCACACCATACATGGTTATGTAAGCGAGCTAAGAGATTGCGAGGATTGCCAAGCTGCACCTAACCCAAGTGCCACTTTACAATCTCATTCACGGAATTAGGAAACCTATCGAACACCAGAGTATTTACATCGTGTTCCGCCCATGATGAAGCCCTAACACCAGATCTTCGGATTGCGAAAGTCCGACATGAACACCTTAGCCATATCTTGATCGCCAAAACCTTTCCGTAACATATACCTGTCCAAATCGCGACTGCAAATTGGAGGTTATATTGCGTTCATGCCACCACCCATATCCTGAGGTAGTGAAGCGAGACCAGAATAGGTAACCTCCAGCGAGGAAGTGTTCTCGGTATACGCGTTGAGTGTACTCAGCATAACATCCGGATGTATATCCCAAAGGTCTCCAGTCTTCATTACGCGCGTCGGCTCTACCCTCACCAAGTGTCGCAGGTGTGTCGTTTCATCTCTTCGACTTCTTGGCGAGTTTAGAACGCCGATGCCGGTCGCGCATAGGGTCTGGCCGAGCTTTGACATACGGAGCCATGTCGTTGTAGAAGTGGGCATCGACTAAGGCAAACAGCTTGCGAATACTTCTGGCGTAATGCTTCGGTAGACTTGAACGTTCGATCTTGATCCATTCGACAAGGCTTCTGACCTCGTCGAATTCCCAGGTCGTCCATAAGGAGAACAGGCCTCGAAGCTTTCGTTTGAGGCTTTTCTTCACTCCATACAGTTTCCGAATCTCAATATATAGCTGTAGCCGAAGGAAGGCACGGAGTATACGATGATGCTCGACTTTAGACAGGGTGTCGGCACCGTATCGACGAAGGTCTCCGGAGACATACCGAACTGCAGCATTACCTATCGTTATCTTGGCGAATTGATCCGTCAAGGTTTCTGCATCGACCAAGTATTTTTGATAGTTGCGGAGAACGGCGACAGACTGGCTGGAGCTATCCACGGACACGTATGGTTTCTCATCGACGAGGTTGCTTGTGAGGAATTCCGCTAGCTCATGTGAGCGTAACTTGTTCGTGTGCGCTGATATTAAGACAGTAGTCGTCAGGATTTGCTGAAGCTGAGCAGCGAGATTGCTGTGTTGCTTGACTGCCCTGAACTGCGCGTTGAAGTTGCAGCGCACTACCTCTCCGATTTCTGGATGTTCAAGAAGTGTATAGTAAGCTTCGAACTGCTCGTCGATAATGAGCAGTTCCAAGATATAGCATCGCAGCTCAGTCGGTAAGTCGAGCATCAGATGCAGGCCATCACCATTCGCATTGTCGAATCTAGGCGTCACTATTGGAAGCTGCATGGCACAAGAATTTGAGATGTTGTCCTCGTCAGTATCTGGGTGCGCTGAAGCTAACCGAAGTTCGTGCGAGAATCGTTTTGTGGGTGTGTTGAGAAAAGATGGGAAAGCTTGGATATAGTTATATACTCGACCGCAGTGGCACCTCCTTTGGTAGCGAGGACCGAGCCACCCATCGTTTCCGTATTTCAGATGATGCCCAAACGAGTACGTATTCCTGAATGGAAAAGAACTTGGTGGTATTGGGTACATAACCAGGTCATGCAAGGGCTTAGAGGTATCCAAGTAGCACACGCAAGGCAACGGTAGCGAAGCTAGGGTAATGTAGGTTTCTAGTCAAACTTTAGGTACAAGTGTTGTCGCCCACGCGCCCTTTGTCGTCCTCAAACATCAGATTACGTATCTTGCCTGTGGATGTTCATTATTCCCTTGCTCATCTATTCATTACATACATCTCTCGGCAAAGGCTATGCCAGAGTAATCAACACATGCTGCCACTTGTTCCACATCACACTCAACTTCCTCCACCTCTTCGCGACCTCCGCGATATTCTCCCCGCTAACTTGCACATCGACCACATTAATTCTAAGCTTCCACACTCCAACCCTCCTCCACGTTCCTTCTTTACTTCCAGGCACCAACATCAGCCCAGCCAAACGCCGCTGAACGTTATTTTTACCCGCTGTCCTCACAACCTGGAACTCCGCCATCAACGCATAGATTGCGTTTCGAGGCGGCGAAGGACGACCAGCCGGATCATCAGGGTAATACTCCAAGACTGGTTCCCAACGAAAACTGCTTCCGGAAGAACTAGCAGTATGTTGCTGCAGCCATCGCATCTGTGTCGCCAGATCAGCTGGCCAATCCGCCTTGACAGGCAAAACCAACGCCGCAATCGTGACATGCAGGCCGGAAAAGTCAAACAAACTTCCCTCCGGTACACGATCCTTCGCCAGTCCCGCAAACCTAAACCCCTTGACTTCTGCCCAAAAGACATCGTCCCAGCACACAAGCTTCGGCTCGCTGTAACTTTTACACCGCACCGCCAACTCGTCATCTCCAAATAGAAAGTACAGTTGATAGTACCTCCATATGGGAACCGAGAACCACGACCAGCTCGGTAGTTCTGGTTGGACAACACTTTCTTCAATTTCAGTTGTCCACACCGAACTAGGTAACCCACCATTCTGCAGTCCATTCTCACGACGAACAAGCGGTACCATTTTCTTGTCCACATACCAGAGGAGTGCAATGGGTATGACTTCCCACCATAATCCCGCTAGATAAGTCAATTGTCCCAAGTTGGAAAATGCACGCGCTACACCAGCAAAAGCAACGATTCTGTCTTTTCCAAAAGATAGTTTGCGTGACCGATATTCGTCGACTAGATTTTGCCAATCCATCATAAAGGACAAAACCGCAGGTTCACTCAGACTGCCTCTCTTCTTCGTCAAGGCACTCAGCTCATGTATAGTTTCGGGAAAGTATCGCGATTTTCCTCTGTCCCTGCGCTTGGGATCGTGAAGTGTGGTGGCATGCATTTCGGTAATTGGACCGAGTATCTCATCGTAGAAACCTTCCGAACATTGCCACATGAGATTCTTGTGGCCAAGAAGCAAAGTCCGTGGTGCTAGGAGATATTCCTGAAATGTCCATGCGCGGTTGAAAAGAGGCCAACTGCGTTGCACGAGCCAGTCTTGGGCTTTCTCCTCTGGTGCGTAATCTCGGCGGAAAGAAGATTTTGTGTGTTCTAAGTATATACCGGGTGTTTGCGAAGATGGAGCGCGGAAGACACATGGGTTCCAAACCCGCGGATCGTCACGTTGGTTGGGTTTAGTGGGCGAATGCGGCGGGAAGAGAAATGCGAGATTGGCCGTTGCATTTCCGTACACAATGGCCATGCGACGCGCTTCGTGGGCCCAGTCTTCGGGTGAGTCTTGGATGATGTTCAGACTGTCTATCCAAAGGTACTTGTATCCAAGGGCAAGAGTAACGCGCATCGCTTCTTTATACACATCCGAGGCTTCAAACTCCGCACGTGGAATCTCCTTTTGAAAGTCTTTGAGGTTGGATCGCAGTAGGCGAAGCTGTTGCCTGTGGTTGTTTCCCCACATGTAGCTCAAGACAAGGTAGTCGAAGCGTTCGTTTTGCATGTTACAACGGAGGTGGATGGTGGACTTTGTAATTTCAAGGACTCGCGTTGGTCGTTGCTGGGGAGTGTTGATTGTTCTCCTGTGAAATTCTTTACAGTTTTTGTGGCCTCCAATACAGGTTTGAAGCCATTGTTTGGCTTTTGACATGTTATCGCTTGCAAGAAGCGGTGCTTCCTTTGCGATAACGTGGCTGTCGAATGCTCCTATGCTGGCGTCTACTCTCGATCATCAGCCTATGAAAGCACATTAAACGCAACTCTTAAACTCACTATTGTAAGTCCGGAGTCTGAACGTGGCAAAAGATTTCCCTTCCTCTGCCATCTTCGTTTTCCCCTTCTCAAGAACCATCCTGACTAAAAGATCTGCTCCATTTTGCGTTTCCGGGCGGAAATACACTCCTACGTTGCCGGTAGGACGTATCCCGAGTTCAGCTCCAAGCTGCAACTTTGCAAAGACCATCTTACAAAAATGGCAAGACAGCGCTGATTGTGAAAGTTGAGTGACGGTAGATAAGCTCAAGGCAGGCCACGACGAAGGAGGTTGTCCATGGGGTCTCTGCAACCAATCCAAAGCACTGCATTCTCTTGACAACTTGCGACATCTTTCACATAATACGTGAAGAGGAACTGATGTCTTGCGTGTTGGTGATGGGGTGGAAGAAGAAATGTGTGAGGACGCTGGATCACGGCGGAACGACATAAACGAAGGCATGGATGGTTATACACTTAAAGGTAGAAAAACGAGATGAGACACAACAAGCCCTTTCTTATCCTTATGGTTACTTATACGCAATTTCTTGTATCTTCGATGAGGCATGATCGTCCCAGGAGCATACTGAAGGGGGTGGGCGCTTACTAGACGCCCAGTGAGCGAGCCGCTTGTGTGGCACAGCAACACGCCCACTTCTGCATCTGCATCTGCATCTTGCGTGGACGAATATGAGGTGAAGATTTTTCAAAGATGACCATTCAACCACAAGGGTTTGATGAGTTGGCAATCGTAGCAGAGACATTTTGGTATAAAGAATGAAAAAAGAGGCGTGCAGAAGATGAAGTCGGAGACGCAGACAAGGCAGTATATACTGAACATCAATAAGGATCGAAAAGAACAACATGAAACGTCGAGAATGAATCTCGAAAAACTAATATCATATTGGGTATCTATCAACACCCTTCATCGCATTCACAGTCTTCTCATAACCAAGAAGCCCCGGGGCCAACCAATCTAACCGGAAACGCCAGTCACGGCAATGCATATAAACAGTACCGCGTCGCTAAATATATATCAGGACATAAAAGAGATGAGGTTCATCGCTGCAACAAGCTATGCGAACATCCTGCCGTCATGCCGGAGTGAGATGAAGGCAGGGGCCAGGGCGAGCATTGTTGTACCGTGCTGAAACTACCAGGGTCGGAGGTTTGATGTGATCCGATGACATAGTAACGCCGATGTTTCACCGAGGTGAACAGTGGGAAGAGACCGCGAAGTGGGTAAGCGGGGATATCTCATGGTCTGAAAATATTCAGAGGATACGACGTCTAGAAGATGTTAGTAAATCTACGCATGTTTGGCTGCAGGTGGAGGAAGGGAACTCACTGTCTAAATAACGTCTCGAGCGCAACCGCACTCAACTCGCTATCATCCGGCAGCGCATCAACAAGCGGAATGATATCCGCAAACTTCTCGCCACCTTTGTATGCTAGTACAGCTGGCACACCCGCGTCCTCGATCTCTGCGTCGTCGTTATACATCTTGACGAAGCGGACTGTGTCGTTGCGTTTGGCGACGTGGAGCATGCACTCTTCGAATTGACGACTCATGTCGGACTGTAGATGGGTTAGTTGAAGTGAAGTATGCTGGGAAACCATCGTTGCTTACGTTGGCATCGTAAATAAAGACAACAACCACAGTCCCAGCCGCCGTCTTATCAACAGCATCCAAATACCCCTCTCCATCAACAAGCGGCATACCGCCATATATCCTCCTACTCGGACTGTTCGTCCTCGACCGTATCCTCTCGCCAACATTCTGTAGCTCACGTAGTCTTGCCTCACGCCACTGCCTCATGAAGCCCTCATCCATATCATCCTCGCTCCCCGACGAAGCGCTCTTCTCATCCCGATACGCACTAACATTATACTGCGCAGGCTGCGCCGCACTCTTGCTCTTCCACGTGAACCGCCTCGCCTGTTTCTTGGCCTGCTCAAACGCCTGCGCATCAGCAATGACACCTTTGGGACCGGTGTTTGCTTCCGAGCGCAGGTTCGGCATGTAGTAGTTTGCCCTCATGTCGGCTGGGATGTCGAGTTCGTCGTCTGTATCGACCTTTTCGAGGTAGTCGTTTGCGCGGCCCGGGGATTCAGGGTCGCTGATGTCAGAGTCGTTGTCAATGTCCTCTGGGTGTGGGTTGCGGTCGCCGAGGTCTTCGTTTCTGCGGATAAGGTCGTTGAATTCGTCTTGTGCGGCGGTAGTCGTCATGACGAAAGGGAAAAAAGAAGCGGGACCCGACGGTGGGATGCCCGGCTGATATAGGGTCTTGTGGAGAAGGGGAGTGTCGGCTGTAAAGGTGTCTGTGTCCGGTGACGCGTTGGGTAGGGTGCAAAAAAAGGAAAGGGAGTCGTTGCGTTGCAAGGTTCACGGTGGTTCGGGTTTGGGGTCGGTGTCGTGTCGGTCTGTCTGGGATGATGGGTATCCAACTAGCGGGCAGGGCTTGGCGCGCGGGCTTGCAGGGCTATTTTCGTGGGTTTCAGGCTCGCAATTGGCTGTGCGTGGTGAGGCCGCCTGGAGATTGGTGAGAGGAGGCCTCGACGACGACAACGTGCGTTACGTGGATAACGTGGTCGATGCGGTGCGGTGGGTAGGGATGCGCTTGGTTGTGCCTGTTTTAGGGCTTAGGGCTGATGCTGACCGGTACTACTCGTGATGCGCTCGAGGCCGGTATAGGTTAGCATCCGTGTTCGATTGGCGATGGGGCAAAGGCATGTCGGCCTCATGAAACAGCATGCTCGACTTCGAAACACGCTCGCCCGTCCTACACCGCCCAATCGAGGCGCTGCGGGTGGCGCCCCATGGCGTCCTGGGCCTGTCCACTGCTGAAACACCATGCCGAACTATCTTGCTACACGCCTCGTTCGATACGTTGACATGTCGCAGCACCAAATTGCCCTGTCCTCGTCTTGCATGTTTTAAGGCTACACATCACGGTAACTGCGCATATCGGTCGATGCAACTGGCTTTGGCTGTTTCAATCTTCTCGAGGCAGCAGCTGTCATGCAACACCTGAGTTTAAAGGGGCCGACGGACGTCTTTGCTTTCGGTCTTGTTTGATATTCTCGTCCCGGCCATATCCCTGATCAGAGTCCCCCGGTCGCATTGCATGCGAAGGATTCCTTCCATGATCGCTTCTAGAAGCATTAATCATGATGTGTGTTTTTTTATTCTCCGATTGACTCCTGCATCGGCTGAGGCGCTTCCATTGCTTGCTTCGCGAATTCAGGGTCCAGCAGCCATGCACTGCAGCCTAAGATTGGGGGCGCTCATAGCTGAGGCACGTTAATGCTACAGTGCCACAGAGAGACGATGCTCCAGTTCATCGAATCTCCGTTCCAAAATAGAATGGCAATAGCTGAGGCATGTTAATGCCAACCAAATCGCATTGAATCTCCTCTTTGGAGAATAGACGTTTGCATGGCCACGTGCTGCAAAATACGAGCCGTGGGACATGGCTCCTGCACCTCCTGAAATGAAGCAGAAGCGTGCTCGGCCACCACTTCGGCTCAAACGAAGATCCTCACCCGCCTCGCGATGAACGTTAACAGACAGTCACGTCACTGTTATCACAATAAGCTCCAAGCGCCAGTGCCTTCACCGCTCTGCTCTGCCCTGTCACGACGCTCTCGGAGTGACATCCGAGTTGACCCATTGATGTCTCCAGGTCATCCCTGGTCTTGCGCATCCCGGCAAGTATAGCATAACGGTATGCCCACGCCACTAGATTCGCGAACGGCGTATATCCCAGAAGAGATAATCATCTCGGTGCTGTTAATGCCTCGCACAGAATACTGCGGGCCTGGGCTGGATTCGCCAAAACAAAGTGTTACCGCTGAGAGCGCGGCATGATGGTTGCGACGAGGTCTAGAAGCGCAGCATTGGGGGGAAGTCCCGTGTTCTCATTCTACATTGGCTTACTGGGTTCGTTAGGCTCGAAAGGAGTGAATAGATAGATATACGTGGAGATGGCATTCCTACCGCCCGCTTAACCCGAGCCACAATTGACTGCACCAATTGTTACTGCACAAAGCGCCACATGAGATTGGAACGATCGCGACAAGACCTAGAACTTTAGAACGTTGAGCGTAATTCTTTCTTTGCCAGAATGACCTGATCGGAGCGCCCGAGATGTCCAAAGTGTATCTAGGTAGTCTTCGTCCCACAATTGGTTCCAGTTTCGGAGTGAAAGCTGTGCACAAGGTGAATAGGCATCACCACTACATACCTCCACACCAACTCCATCTACACCCATAGCAGACATGAGACTTCACCACCTCCCCACCTCCCCCATTCACTCAACACATCGCAAAACATATCAACATGCGACACACCCAACAGTGACAGTCACAACCAGGTCTACAAGTCCGGAACGTTGAGGCGTATTTCCTTCTTCCCTCAGCTGATCTGGACACAGCGTCCTCCTCTGCTGGAACCGACCTGGCCAGCGCTCAAACGCTCGAGACGTTGCAAGGTTCCTTGGGACTAATCCTAGTGGAAAAGAGGAAAACAAAGGACAATAACAAGTCGTCACAATCATGTCATGCAAAAGCCGTTCTCATCCACAAAACTTAAAAAAAAAAAGACGTGTCTGGTAAACGTCCGACACAGTCGTGACAGCACCTGCTGAGATCGTCCAGCGCACACACAGGCAAGGACCGTTGACGCACTCGTCAAACCATATCATTCGTAGAACCACCATGTCACAACATCACACCACAACAACCTTGTCCGCTTCGTAAACTTTACAAAAGGAAAGGTTATATTGATATAGAGACAAACTCGCCGACTACCCTTCAAAAACCCCCCCATCTCAACCTCGCACAAGTCCCATCGAAATCATACACATAGAATCTCCCAACCCCCAAAGCGCCAAAAGCCATTACCCGTCTTCCATCCAACATGCACATGTAAAGCTTCCTCGCCTCAATATTGCATAACATCACCCCCATCCATGTCCATCCCGCAGGTTCAAGAGAGAGAAGAAAACCGGTCTGCTTTTTCAAGCAAGTATAACAACGCAAAGGGAAAAACACACAAATACACAAGTACACACATGTGAAATGGGACACACGGGTTTGGAAGTGAGATATCGTGCTTGCTACTGCAGTTACATTCCCCCGTCACCAGCCCGGACATGATATATAAAAAGAGAGAAAACAAGAGGCTTTCGTGGTTAGAAAGACACAAGAAGAGGAATATAGATCAAGTGGTATGGAAAGGAAAAAGCCGCAACAAAATAAAGACCATTTGACCGGGGCGCCTGAGACATCAGTAGGCAACCGCAACCCGTAGCCACATCGATGCCGTCCCTTTCCAACATCCAACAGAACATGTGTGTGAGGTGTGAGTATTATATTCTTTAAAAAGTGTGAGGCAGCGCTCCGATTTCTCTCCTGACTGATGAGATGCAGCAAGGGGTATGGTATTGCCAGGAGGTTTGGGAGATCGCTGTCGTAGGTGTAGGTGTAGTTTGCCAATATTACAGGGAGTGATAGGGCGCACACGTTCGGATTGGCGTCGTTACATGGCGTCGTAGTTGTAAGAGTAAGGCTGACGGCACTTATGCCCAGATGCGCAGCTATTGAAAAGTCAGCCGTCTGTGTAATGCAGTGTGGGAGGATAGAAACAAAGGCCGCGGTAGAGTGTATCCATATTGTTTTCAAACACCAATATGAAAACCAGAATTCTAGCGGAAAAATCCACGGTATAGATCAGAAGAAGAGAGAGGAAATCACCACGTACCATCGAGTCCCATGAACCAGTGCACAGACTAAGCGCGTCGTTGCTGACGCCGAGACAGCTGACGCGGTTGTCGTGTCCTTGCAATGTGCCTACGCGTTCGCCGCGAAGTACGTCCCAGACCTGGATACTGTTAGCTTGAGGAACAAGTAGACATGGCGCTCTATGCTTACCTTGCACTCAAAGTCGTCGTAACCTGCGAATAGCAGTCGTCCGGAAACGGAAAAGGCCACAGATGTAATACCACACACTGGCTCGGGAATCTATCGTCGCACACATTAGTAATCCAGATATCTGACGTGTCCAGGATGTCACTGTGCGTACCTGGTATGACGCAAGCTCGCGGTCGGCGCGGATGTCGAACAGACGGCAAGAGGCATCGTCGGAACCGGTACCGAAGGCGTTACCGTTGGGGAAGAATTGGATAGCATTGATGTCGGAGTCGTGCGCGGCAAAGGTCTGCACGCACTTCTGCTGTCTGATGTCCCACAGCTTGGCGAAAGCGTCGCAAGCACCAGAGACGAATTGGTTGTGGTCGAGCGGGTTGATGCTCAAGCTCATTACGTCGCCGAGATGGTCGGCGAATTCGTGTACCTTGGAGCCGGTCTCGAGATCCCATAGCACACAGGTCATGTCACCCGACGATGTGAGGATGCGCTTGTCGGAGATGAATCTGCAGCAACTGAGGTAGCCCGAGTGACCAGACAGCTCGCGCGCCACACGTGTTGGGCCTTCCCGAGCCGACAGGTTGTAGATGGAGCAAATGTTGTCGAGACCACCGCAGGCCACGTAGTTGCCGGACGGCGAGTAGGCGCACGTCATGACCCAGGATGAGCGCAGGGGAATGGCGTGGACCTTGTTCGTCGTGTAAGCGTCCCAGATGATGAGCTTTCCGTCCTGCGAAGCGGAAACGAGATGTCTGCGGTCGGTCGACCAGTGCATGGCGTAGATCTTGGCAAGATGGCCCTTGAGGGTGCGCTTCGTCTTCATGGTGAGGCGCGGCAGAGCCTCGACGCGGTCTCTGGCGACATCGCGAACTGCGCATCGTGTTAGCCGTCTTCGGGGTGTGGTTGCGGTGTGCCAGCTCGGCAGAAAAAGAACATACGGGTGGTGTCAGCCAGCTCATCCTTCTTGCGCTTTATCCTATCCTTGAGCGCCTCAGCGTCGCGTCGGGCGAGCTGGATCTTCTGCTGGATGGTTTCTTGGTTCATATCGGCCATGTATCCAGGTGGTGCCGGGTGGTGAGGTGCAGGTCGCGAGAGGCGCGAGACGGCGAGGCAGGCGAATCCAGGGGCCTTCTAGGGAGCGCGACAGCCGGGTGGACGAGGAAACGGCGGGAGAAGCGACCGACAAGCAGCAATGGCGAGGAAGGCGCGCAGAGCAGATGCAATTGCTTGCGCAACGAGAACAGCGGCAGGCAAACGGTCGTGGGGGCTTGAGGATGGAAGGGTTGCTTGCGAGTGCTCTGGAGATGAGTGAGGTACAGGAGCGGCCCGGGGTGAGCTTAGCTTGGTCTAGCCGAGCGCTGGAGATCAAGGGCCTTGCTCCGGCAGAGAATGCAACACGCACACACACGAAAAGCGCGTGACGTATACTTTTGGAATATTACAATGTGAATAGAATGCTAAACGCCTGGGATGCTTCGTAGCCACGTCAATGTCTGCACCATGGAACGCGACGCCGGCGAATGCTGTCGTTGCTCCTCCTGACGAAGAAGGCGCGTTCTGCAATCTCCTGCAGCGCACCTCCTCCTTTGGGGCTGCCGAGCCACGGACGAATCAGCGGCGAGGAGCCCCAATGACCCGCGTCCGCCGCTATACCGCGAATGCCTCATGTCCTGGCCCGCCCAAAAGTCTATCCATCGTTCCATTATCGCTTCGAGAACCGTCGCCCACGCCACCAATACCGCTGTGCACCTCCATCATGGCTGCACAGCCCAGCGCAACTGCACGCCTGCCCATCGACGCCCTCTTCACCAAGGGACTGCCTAAGATTGAGGTACTGCTCCAGCCTCCTTGGTTCCGAGTCAAAGCGCCAAGCGACGCTCAGACTTCCGTTCGCTGCATTGCTAATCCCGCGACTCAGCTTCATGCCCACTTGACCGGCAGCATCAGTCGCCAGTGCCTACACGACATATGGCAGACAAAGAAAGCGCGCCATCCTGCCTTCGACCTGCAAGATCCTCTGGTAGCTATTCCCACGGGAAAGGTCGACTATGATATCAAAACGTAGGCCTAGCTTGATTCGATCTGCCTTGCCTGTTTGCCGGAATTGTCCCTGTAACACCGGCGTGCCGTTGGGGAAGACGATCCAGCACTTTACCCTGGAAGCGAGGTCGTAGCCAATATTCTCCTGACAAATGGTGACTGGTCGCATCCCGCTTGTCGTCTCGAACCACCGGCCCACCAACGTGGAAGACATTAGCAAACGTCTGACAGCTACGTTAGGTTCTTCCCGCTGTTTTCCTCGTACATATACCGCCTTTGCAGCGATTTGCCCAGTGTCCAGTACGTGTAGACCAAACGTCTATGGCGAGCTGTGGTTGATCGACTCAGGTATTCAACCAAAGCTGTGCTGCAAGACTTCCAAAATGACGGTGTCGTCTATGTTGAGCTTCGAACAACCCCAAGAGCAATTCCTGCGGAGAATGTAACCAGGGAAGATTACGTCAGGACCATCTTGGATATACTAAAGGCCCACAACGACGATGCTAACAACACGATGCGGGCTTTCCTCATACTGTCCATCGACCGCCGCAACACCGTCGCTGAGGCAGAAGAGGTGATTGATCTCGCCATCAAGTATCGGTCTGCCGGAGTCGTCGGTGTTGACCTCTGCGGCGACCCGGCGAAAGGTGACGTGCGCATTTTCGGCGACAGCTTCGCGCGAGCAAAGGCTGCAGGACTGAAGATCACGCTGCACTTTGCCGAGAGCGAGCCTTCGTCTTCAGACTTGGAGCTGCAGACACTTCTATCATGGCAGCCCGACAGAATAGGTCACGTCATACATGTCAAAGAAGAGTTTCGAAAGACTATCCAACAGCACGATATCGGCGTTGAGCTGTGCCTCAGCTGTAATGTGCATGCTAAGATGATCACGGGTACTTACTCCGACCACCACTTTGGAATGTGGCGGCAATCCAGTGTTCCGGTCGCACTGAGTGTATGTGCTACTCCGGAAAGTGTAACGTCCTGGTGACGACTGACGCAGTGCAGACTGACGATGTTGGTGTTTTTTGCAGTCCGCTCTCGCAAGAGTACTATCTTGCAGCGCAGCACTTTGACTTGAGCCGTAACGACGTCAGATCACTTTGCGAGCGCGCAATCGATTCAATCTTTACCGGTCCGGATGAACATGCCCGTCTCAAGCAGATCTACGCGACTTGGGACGGATGGGTGTTGTGAATCAACGTTGAAGCGACGAACAGTCACCTTGAAACCTCTGTCCAGTCAAAATGACTCCAATATGACGGAAAGTATCTTGCCACGTCCTATGCTAGAGTCATCGTTGAGTACAAGACCTCGCATTACGAATTCTTTTCTTCCTCCTACAACATCTCTTCGATAGACACTGTTACTCCAAAATCGAACAGCAAAAGCTGCCCCTCATACCCTTGTTATATTCGCTTTCCATTCACGGTGCCATATCAGTCTACAGCCGCTTTCTTCTCTACTGCTTGCTTTCTAACATGTTCAATACCTTGAGAGACGTTCATAGTCTCAGCATGTCTGCGGTTCCACGGAGTGGCCTCATCCTCATCATCGTAGTGATAATCTCTCTGATTGCCGAGGGCGACGCTCAAAATTCCTCACAGGTTGCCTCTTCAGCAGTTCCCCAGACCTCCGCGCAGACAATTGCCCAGTCCTCAGAGTCGCCAATCATCTACCCAGATGACTCATGCAATCCTGAGCATAAAGACCTTATTTACCAGGCCTTTGGAGATGCTATGCAGATGACCAAACTCACCACCCAGAGCACGATAGACTATATTGACGATCCTGCATTTTGGCACATTTTCGGACAAAGAGCTGTTGATAATACGACAGCTATCAAAAATGCTTTCGAACAAGTCAACGATGGTCAGTGGTCAATCTCGGCCACTTGCAACTTTGGCAATTCGACTCGTTGCGATGACTTCGCCATGTATGGGGGTATTGCCGAGGAGAAAGGCGATGCACAAAGGCGTAGTAATGAGTCGCAACTTTACTCGCCACACCTTATGTTTTGTCGCGACTTCTTTGCGCTTCCTCCATTGGATCATAGGGTACAGATGGGTATCAATCATCCCACGGATTTTAAAGCTCGATACACCCTCGGATACTTCCATGACAACCAGGGTAAGCCCTTCGGGAGAAGGGTTGTTCTACAGCGCTCCCGCTAACGGTGATTAGCCACTACCTTACTTCGTACGCTATTCCATTATCTGCCCCAGTCGGATGACCTCCATCGACCTATCTCGGACCTTTGGATCTTTGTACGGCAGAATTTGCCAAGCGGAGTTACCGACAAATGGTCTGCATGCTACGGAATAGCTTGCGCCAAGGTTCTAGCTCGAGTCGATGATAACGCAAATGACTGGGCTTCAGTAAATGGCAAGTCATTCGAAGATTACGCATCCGTGTTTCACGACTGATCTCTCTAGCTGACGGATATGCTCTCTTTGCGCTGTCCAAATACGTGGCGCCATACATCAACAACAATTTCCCTTTCTTCCCTAGGATAACTGACGGCACATACTTTCCTGACCTAGCGTTTGCCAACAACGAAGGAGATGACGCGCCAATACAAGTGAACACGGCATTCCAAATACCACTGCTCTTCCAACCGAACTACCAAGCGTCACGACTACAACCTACTCGAAATGTTTTTGATGCGGATACTTCGCTCGACCCGGATCGGAAAGCTGATATAACCAGGGTGCCCTACGTTCGTAACGTGCCGGAAAACTCTGCAAGTACCAAGGAGGAAGTGTGGGCTCATGCTTTCAGCGAAGCAACCAACGACCAACTATTGAACATCGATACAACGTACAACCGTACATGCTTCGGCCAAAATTCAAACCTACACCCCTATGCCAAAGACTTCAACGGAAACGAAGCAGTCGATCTCGCCACAACGTTCTGCGAAGACATCATCAAGGACTGGGACTACGCAACTCCGATTCCACCCACCGTTCGAGACACGTCACATTTCAGGAACGCGAGCAGAGAGTATCCCCTCACGCAAGTCAGTGCTCAAGCGCATCTTGGCTTCTTCGCCGTCGCTGACCCGGCTACTTTCATCCAACCTCGAAGTGCCAAGCAATTCTTCGAAGGAGGTACAGACGAAGCCAAGGTCGAGCACTGCAAACTGACGTACAAGGACATCATAAAAGGCGTAAGACACTATCGCGAGGACTAGTAATGATTACAATTCAAGGCACTAACTACCACGCCAGTGCGATACAGATGTCCAGAAAAGACGCGGTGGCGTCCTCAAACTCAATGACCGCCTCTACGGCGTCTACACCACTCCTGATGACCGACCAGATCACCTCCCGTGGCTGACGGATTACACGTCCCTCGGTGATCTTACGTGCGCTGATTACAATGCGACGAGCTACTGGCGCATCGCAACTTCTGTTGAAGAGGAGCAAACGAGGACATATGAAGTCCAGTCGGCGCCTATTGCCATCACCGATACGGATAAACTGAGTAAGCTGTGCACATGCTGGTACCCTGCCTATCCTTTTACTGCAGACCTCTTCTGCAAAGGTGCTGCTGTCAAGTGTGAGAATCTGGCGACCGAAGATGGGAGGAAAGCAGCGATTTGGAGCAAGTTCGCTTGTTAAAGGAGGACATCGATGACTATTGCTGGTGTTTAGTAAGGACACATGATAGTAGAGATCTATCTTGTACTTTTTCTTTGCCCGTTTGTTCCATACTTGCGTCACAACTGGCATCCGTGAACTCTGTCACTATCAGAACCAAGGACTAAAATATTTAAGTTTCAATAGCTATCGCTATTAGACATCAACCGTGATATGGCTTTGTGAGGCTTGTTGTCTGATCATACATGCGAACGCCTGTAGGCATTCTATCTAAAAAAGCTTCCCCCCGAGGCACGTAGAAATACGTCACCGCGAGATGCTGGGTCCGAAGGTGCAACCATTGAATGAAGATCTTCCGAAAGGAAACGTTTCGGGGCATCTCTTGGACGGTGTTGATCTCCATCTGTAAGCTGCAGCATACGAGGTAATGGCTCTTTTGCCCGCGGTACTCCGGAGGGATAGTCTTCGTCTGGTTCGCCTGGGTCGTACGGGTGGTCTGGGTCGTACGGGCGGTCCCGGCCGAAGAGGGGAGTATTGTATTGGATCCCCCACGAAGGAGGTGACCCCAAATCCCCACGCGAAGGAGGTAATCCCGGAACCTCTAGAAATTTTGGCCGAGCGTCTGGAGATGTTGATAGCGAACGTGTGATACTCTCATTGACCAACCAGGAATTCACGGCAGCTTTATTGTTGCCAGCAGCACTATTATGCTCCGCAGAGGGAGGATATGGATACAATTTCATACCTCCTCCAAATCCTTCATTTCTTGTCGTCTCTACGGTCCCAGACTGCGTTCTCGTCTGATTGGATGCGTTAAGAAATCGTTGAGTCTCTGCGGGGGGGTCTGAGGAGTACTCGTTTCCGGAAGGGTATTCTTTCATTTGACCGTCTGCTCGGCGATAGTGTTTGTACGAGGAGGGTAGTTCCCATTGTGAGATGCCGGTGGTGATTTGGACATCTGTCGAGGAGGGTTAGAATGTGCAATGTTGTTGTAGATATCGCGTGACTATGCCGACTAGGCTACATACAATAATACTTTTGTGACCTAGAGTGTATGTTAGTTTCGTGTTACAAGGCAAGGCGTGCAAAGGCGAGGCAGCCAAAGCATTATATAGGAGGCTTTAACATACGAGTTATCCCACTGCGCTATCCATCCAGCAGGAAGCTTGGGGAGGAAAGGCTTGGTAGGACCCGAGTCGGGCGGGTCCACTTCTTCATCGATATCTGGGTGAAATTCAGGCGCTGTAGCGGTTTGCAATGAGCTCAAAGGATATCTCTCTACACTTTCAAATAGGGTGACAGGTTCCCGTCTGTCGAGTTCCCGTATGTCAGGTAAAGATGCTGTAGTTGAGGTCCAAGGCTCTGCCACCATACTTGGAATTTGAGAGTGGACTTCGAGGTCTCCCGCAGCCTTTGGTATTCCAGCATGGTCATCTCGATCCTTCGAACGCGTCGCTCGCCGACGCCTGATGCTTTTGGGTACGCTTTCTGGCACTGAGTTGTGGAAGGTGCGGATATGTCTCCCCAGGCTCTGTCTAGAAGCGAAAGGAAGCTTGTATGTGCACCCAGAATGCATGCAGAAGAAGGTTGGTTTGTGCGTCGTTTCGTGCTGTGCACGAAGATCTTGAGTTGAGAAACCTGCCAACATGCCCGAACAACCAGGAAAGCGACACACGAAGGCGTATGGACAATTGGTCAATTTGAACATAGTGAGTTCCTCTGGTGTGAGCCCTGGAACCGTATCTGCTGAGAGTAAAAAATCTACTTGCTTAGCGTATTCGAACTGGACGACACTGAGGGGCGTAGGATCCAACGGTTCATCTGAAGAGCACATGTCAGCCATTTGGCGGTGCCGCTCTAGGAACGGCTTACTGTAGTCGTCAGGCATCTCGAAATGTACTTGCTTAGCATGCCGGTAACTGACATAGACACAGAGAAATTTGTAATGATGTTCGTAATGCTCAAGGAATCTCAGGCGAGGCTCGAGATTTCGCGCGGCGAGAATGTCTGGCTGCACTCTGTTCGTCGGGTCCAGATACCGCACATACTGGTGAGAATAGATTGAAAGAAGAACCTCCAAGCAAGCTTCCAACTGTCGGCCTCTTGATTGCGTAACCTCTGCTGCAAAGGCGAGCAGATGGTCAAGCCAATGCTCATGAACGTATGGCTGGAGAGTGTACAAGCATTTACCAACTCCGACTGCTTTTCGCCTGGCCGAGATGTTGGGATTGGATAGTTCGAGGCTGAAGGTCAAGTAATTTAGGCAAGTAATGGTAGTACAACGCTCCGCATCCCGGAGCGAAATGAAACCGCTCTTTGTGAGGTATCTTGATACGGTCAGCTATTTCTCGTCACAACGAATGAAGAGTCTCACTCCTGAACTGTAAAGTGAACAAAAGAGATCTGCTCGTTATCATCTGTCTGTACCAGAGGTCTGCAGCGGTCAACGATGCTTGCAGGGAGTTTTGATCTCTCTGATAACGAGACGGCCCCCGAGGCAAACACGACCGCATCCTGGAGTTCTGCGACTCTTAGCGGCCGCCTCGAACAAAGCATCCACTTCAGTATGTTGATGGTTCGCTCTCGCGATTGGGGTGAGTAGAGCATGATTCTGTGTACGATGCGGGCGTAGCTGCACACGATCAGTAAGGAGCCTCCATTGATGTACAGATAGCCACTCACAAGTCATGCAAGCTATGAGGCATGTTAGCAACCGCATTCTCCAAGTCATCGAGATTATCTGCGTCGTCCTCCAACTGCAACAATACTAGCCGCACCCAGAGGAACATTCCTAGACAAAGTCAGTACCTTGTCCAAGATCTAAGGACGTCTCGTCTAGCTCCTTTGCCTATCTCCTACATCATCAGTGCAACATATTCGTTTGCACCTCATCATGTTCAGGGAAGCGAGATATAGACATACCCTGAGATCTTGACACTACATTCTTCTTGACCTCTTGGAGGATATCGTCGACACCATGAAGGCTCTCGAATCTCTCCCGGATAGTTTCCAGCCTCTTGGTAGCGAAACGAGTTATATCAGCGGTCAACGCATCGCTTTCTTGGTCTAGTGCTACCGTCGGTCTTTTCGACAATTTTCCTACCACTTCTAGAATGTCTCGACTAACAACAAGGATCTTCGTCGGCGCACAAGCTTGCGTTGGGCTTTCGAGTTGTAGTATCGAAGCCAAGACGTCTTTGACAGGAGTGAGATCGGATGGCTTTCCATGCATGTCGTACCTAATGCACTCGTCGATGCCATCGATTAGGATTCGTGGCATCACTAGCTGCGGGAGAAGATTCGAAAGAAGTTCTTGGAGATTCCGAATAGAGAGTGGACGGCTCTCGGCGACGAACTCCTCGTAGACATAAGTGGCAAGATCGGTGCGTTGCCGAAGGACTTGGGAAACCAAGGTAGCGAGAATAAACACCACGGGGTCAGGGTATGTGCTGCTGACGATGTAGCTGTAGAAGCAGAACAGAACTGTCGACTGTCGAGGTGCACGAAGGAAGTGCACTAGCTTTGCGCACAGTGTACTTTTGCCTAGATTTGTTAATCCCGCCTTGATAAACACACCTAGGTTTCTTGATGCGACTGACCAGACCCAGGCTTGCCTTTCAACCACAAGATCGGACCACCCCTCCCATTTTGAAGCCACTGTCTCATACGCTGATGTTTCAAAATCCAGTCAGTTGTACCGTCGCAGCAGTCCTTGATGAGTCTGTCAAGCAGGTTGTCTTGGGAGGCCTGGCCACAATGAGGAACGGTCTCAAGACCCAGCCAAGAAAGCGCTGCTGTAAGCTGCGCTGTCGACCGGTCTTTCTCCGTTTTTGCTACAACTTGTAGTGCTTCTCTGCGCCACAGCATAGTCTCTGAGACGAGGTATGCATTTGCTTCTTGGTCGATCAATGTGGCGTGTTTTGCAAGACTATCCAGGATACAATTAAATCTGCTCCCAAATTGGCCCCAAGATGACTTGAAGAAACAGATCCAGCCTGAGGCTAGTCAGAAGTGTAGGACGTGTGCATAGTAGACGAAGAAAATTACCATTTCGTCTGAACAGCTTATATGCATGCTCATGGAACGTTAGAATATCACTGTACACCACTGCAAGTGCTTGCTGAAAGTCAGGCTTATCTTGCAAAGCGGTTCCTAGGCGATCGACTCGAGGCAGCATCGCTGCGATCTGACTGTAGGCTGCTAACAGCTTCTCAAAAGCGCTGATATGGTCCGTAGCGAGCTAGACCTTGTGAGTAACATCGCGGACGTGGACGCCGAAGGGCTCTGACCTGCATCATCAATTTGATAGGTGCCTTCAAGAAATCAATCGTCAACACAATCCATGCTAGAAAGCTTGGTGTCACAACTCACCCATATCCAGCTTAAGAAAGGTGTGCCGTTGCAGAGCACCTCGATAACTTTGGAGTACGCTTCAAGGCCATTCAGAAACGGCTCCAAGCGCTTCATGTTCCGCATGCACTGTCGCGCAGCAAGATGACGTTCAACTTCTTTCGCAGCATTGCGCACATCGCGCAGTGTAGTGTTGCTGAACTCACGATCATCAGTGCGTGAGTATCGCTGTACTGTCTTTTCGAAGCTGTCGAAGCTCTCTTGGAAGGTTCTGCGCGCCTGGGGTGTGAGTGTGGCAGGCTTCGAGGTGGTGGTAAGGCTAGGTTTTGGCGCCCCGCACAAACGCGTTCCGGTGGCCATCGATCGCGGCGCGTAAACACAGTGACGATAAAGCGAGGGTTGTAGTCAACTACAAACAAGAAGAACGCAATGATAGAATACAGATCCGTAAATTCAGCAGATTTCTCGCGAATCTCCTGGCGACTCGCAAGGCAGAGCCGCTGCGCATCATGCACAGCTAATGCGTGCTGCAGCTGCCAGCACAGCCGCCACAATGGCCACACTCAGCCTTCCTCGTCGCAACGACATTCGCTTACTGCAGGCATGTTTAAATCCTCATAGTATACTCGCCTCATCGTTTTTCTTGTCACATGATGGGTGCATCGACTGCATCATACTCGCCGAGATACACAACTACGGTACCTGGGCTGATAACGGCAGCCCTCCTACAACGGCACAGCCCCCCAACCTAGGTGAGACATCATGTCGCACGATGACTCGGGGCGACGGGCTCCAAAACGGCGTCGGCTCAGTAACGAATCCTCTACCTCTAGAATCGAAGGCTACCAGCATGGTCACGATCCACATGGGTGTAGCTTACCAGGCACCTGGAGACCTCCAGCATCAGTAGCAGACAGCGTTCCAGTCCATTATGAACGATTCGACTATTTGAGAGAAACATCCATCGGATACTATGACAACTCAACCAATCTAAAATACCAGTGCATTTCTTTGCATGCTTCGGCGTTAACCCAACCATCAACGCGCACTACGAAGGCATCGTCACCAAGTCATTCGAGGAATGATGAGCATTTGCTCAATCCAGATGCACATCCCGGACAGTCCCTAGCAGCGATACTGAATCCTGAAACCACTGGTGCACCTACGCCAGATGTTACTGTCACCGGTGGCGAAGAGAGTACGGTTGTTTGCTTTGGTATGGTAAGTTGAGCCTTGCGTTTTGGTATTCTCTGTCGCTGACTTGGGATAGATCAAGGATTTGCATGCCGAGGTACAACCTCACGTCTCAGATTCCCTCACTGGCTGCGTATCCTTGGGCTTTTTACCATCTAATCAATTGATCTGTAAAGAGGGTCGTGTTGGGCGATTCGATGACAGAAGTGCGGAGATACTTCGCGCTGTCTGCGAAGATCCTTTGGTCGATTTACAGTTGATGCACGGAAAGCGTGCCCGTCCGAAAGGGAGTTTGACACGAATATCAGCCATTCTGTATGGCCCTAAATGGCTTTCTGAAGACATAGGTGCCTTCTGCCAGGACTCTGAGATCTATCTGCAGGATCCGCTGGGTTGTGATCGAGACGTACCATACTGCAACCCTCACCGTCTTTCCTCGGACGAAGGTGCTTTCTGTACAACTTTCGAGTTACAGAGAGCCAGTACTAACGTTGTAGTGACAAATCTACATATTACAGATGCACTGGATGTTCTCAGTGCCCCAAGAACGCTAGGTGAAGTGGAAACACCCCGCTGGTTGAAGACCAAATTGTTGCTGTAAGTTATGAAGTCGCATCGTACGACGCATCTTGTTGACTCAGATCAGGCATCAGCGACAGGCCTTGTTCTTCATGGTCAAGCGGGAGATGGGATGGGCTCTCGAAGATGGAGCTTGCGATGTGTGGACAAAGCTCACACGCAGCACATCTGCTTTGTAAGAGCAGTCGCCCGTACAGCATGATTTGGCTGACAGTAAGCAAACAGCTATCGCAACAATATCACTGGTGATGTGCAAACAGACCAGCCGCGTTCCTTCAAGGGTGGCATACTGGCGGATACGATGGGGCTAGGGAAGTCTCTCAGCATGATTGCGTTACTCGCACATGGCATTGACTCGTTGAACGAGGGGGAGATTTTTACCAGACCAACTTTCACAAGTCATCGCGACGTCGATACGACGTTACTTATTGTCCCACCATCTCGTAAGTCATCGCAAGATATGTGTTCATGTCAAGCACACTAACAGCAGAAGTCTTGCAAACGTGGGAAGAACAACTACAACAGTGAGTCGGATCGCAGCGAGTACGACCAAATGGCTGATCTTTTAGACATTCACGCGATGTGACTTTGCTGAGAATAAGACGACATCATGGTCTCAGTCGGATCACGACTATCGAGGAAGCTCAATCCCACCGTTTGGTCTTGACAACTTATCAAACAGTGGAAACGGAGTGGAGGGAACATTCGTCTTCAGCATCGTCACCTCTATTTTCCATCAATTGGCGGCGCATCATTCTAGATGAAGGTACGTAAAAAAGCGCCCAAGAAGGCTACATGGATTGCCACTAAGAAACTCAGCACACTACATCAGCAACCACCAAAGTAACACATGCAAAGCTATATGTAGTCTTGAGGCTCAGGCGCGTTGGGCTGTGACTGGCACCCCACTGCAAAATAGGCTAGGAGACGTTGCGACATTATGCCAATTTCTACGCGTTCATCCATATGACGATCGAGAGACATTCAACAAAGACATTGTCGACCCCTGGAAGGCCGGTGATAACAACACTGCTATCTCTCGGTTGAAGCGGCTTCTTCAGTGCATTCTTCTGCGGCGCAGCAAGGGATCTGTTCAGTTGCCGGAAAGGACCGACCTGAGACATACGCTGCAGCTCAGCGAAGAAGAGCGACAGCATTACGCGACAGCAGAGAATAACGTTGCGAGATCGATCGATGCGGTGCTAGGCGCGAACCCCAACACCGCGTTCAATGTCACTAGTATCATTCAGCAGATCAACGAGCTTCGCTTGATCTGCGATCTCGGCACTTATCGCAAACCACCAAAGCCAGTTTCATTGGCCGAAAACAACACTTGGAATACACATGTAGCTCAGAGAGCTTTGAACGCTCTCACAGCGACGAATGGTGTATGTTGCAAAAGTTGCGGCGAGATACAGGATGGTACAAGATACGACAACAGCTTCGGTACAAACCTTTACGCAACCCGACTTTGGCTATTCTCCTGCTTCAGCATCGCCTGTGAGAGTTGCATGGCGCGGAATCCGTCGACTCGCTGTAGCTGTGTTCGTCAATGTCCTGTTGCTCTTGTCACACATGCGCCTGGGGCGATGGATTCCGGAGCATCATCTCCCGTCGAGTGGCCTTCTGACTCGGAGGAAGTCTTGCCTACCAAGGTCAACGCACTCGTCAATGATCTGCTCAAACAAACGCCAGGAACTAAAAGGTTAGTTCTTCTATCAATCATCCTAAACCCGACTTGCAGCACCAGATCGGCCTTCGATCACATCGCATGCTGACTTATCTTGTAGCATCGTCTTCACATTCTGGTCGTCAACGCTGGACCTCATCGAGAAAGGATTATCGCGGGCTTCAATCACTTTTACACGCTACGATGGTAACACGACGCCCACCAATCGGTCTGTGGCATTGAACAACTTTCGTCGAAATCTAGATATCTCCGTCATCCTCATGACCATTTCATGTGCTGCGGTCGGACTAAACATCACTGCTGCAACACGCGCCTACATCATGGAGCCTCAGTGGAATCCTACGGTTGAAGAGCAGGCATTAGCGCGCGTGCATCGTATGGGTCAGACGAAAGAGGTGACCACAATCCGTTATGTCATGGCAGATACTTTCGAAGAGGTACGTTAGCGGTATTGAAGTAGCTGAGGCTATTCGCTAATGCCAGGTAGAGGGTCATAGAGACACAGCAGCGAAAAAGGGAGCTTGCGGAGCTGTTGCTATCGACTGAGCCACATGCAGAATCGGAACATAGTCTTGATCAACTGCGCGTAAGTCATACAAACCTGGAGAAGCGGAGACAGCACTGATCCATACTTAGTATTTCCGGTCTTTGCTCAAATGATTGTTCGATGAATCGATTCGGGCGGCAGCGAATCTAACATAGCATTCTTAACTCGTGTTCGTGTTCGCGTTCGCGTTGCTCAAAAGCGGCATAAACTGTACCACTTAGTAAGGAGATGCTTTCATAACCGGCATGACAAAAGGAGAGCCAGTCTTTTGAGCGACACGTTGACGTTCTTTTTCACGATTGCAGTGTGTGTCGCGTGCCGTGAATCCCTCCTGCCGACCCTCCAATGCAAAAGACCAAGTGGAAGAGCAGATGGGACGCTCATATACGAACCTGGCAAAGTCATGACATCTGGCTTAGGCTCCATGACGGCGAGTGCAGACGTTGGTGTTCACCGCATCACCGGCACATTCTATCCAGTCCAAGGTTCTTCTTCCAGCATCAACCACGAAAAGAAGCCGGCGTATGATTTGAATATCGAAGTACATATGAAGAACAGTCCTGAGTTCATGGAGAGAATCAACTCGATCGAGGCGAAAGATTGGCGGTCCCTACTACTCGATGATATAACGGGTGAAAGTGATCCTGAGGAGTATGACGAGCATACTGAGGCTTATCGTGACAAGGTCATGAAGAAGCGTATAGACGGAATCATTAAGAAGTATCAAGGTTCGGTGCAGCTGAGGACAAGATGATCCATTCTATCAATATGCCGTCAACGACGTAAAGGAAATACCAGAACATATGATCATTAGAAAGACTACCGCTTGTTTCTAGAGAACTGAGATTAATTACTCTCGAACAATAGTGCTATAACAGGTTCGACGACACCATATAACCGATCTATCTGTAATTACCCGACTACATCTCATCTCTTCATCAAAGTATTACAATTACCACCTACTACACTCTAAATCTCACGTATAAACCAACTTGACAAGACACACTTGACCGCGTGTTTCGACGCCTTAGTAACTTTGGTATCACATCCGCCTCAACAACACCAACAAACCACGTCTTACAGAAGCCAATCACGTTACAACCAAAACAGGACATGTCAAGAGCGTTAAAAAAGTTTATAGGTGTTTGAAAAAGGGACAAACAGCGAGGGTATTGAATATGATACATCGTAACAGAGAAGAAGAAGATGCCGGCGCCAAAATGCTCCAGAAAGAAGAAAGAATGCTACAAAGAACATGACAACATGAACAAGGACAGTAACGGATGAAAGGTTGTCAAACAACCCTACCTCAACTGCCCTTGCACATCATCGACAGTCCTCTTGAGCACATCTTCAATCTTCCACCTCGGCGCCTTAATCTCCTCCTTCTCATCCTTCTTCTTCTCAACCACCATACCATTGCCCACCTCCTCAGGCTCCAATCCACCCGCCACACCACTCGAAAACTTGAGTTGCAGCAGCTCACCCACCTGATCGCACGCCGTCAGCATCCTATCCAAATCATCCTTTGTATGCGCAGCCGAGACACAGAACCTCGCTCTCGAGCTGACAAGCGGCGTAGCCGGGTATCCGACTACAACGACCGAGATCTTGCGCTTGAGCATCTCGTGAGAAAAGGCGGGCATCTTGGCTGGGTTGTACAGCATAACGGGGATAATGGGACTGTCATCGTGGCCGTAGACGATGAAACCGAGACGCTTCAAGCCGAGACGCAGATACCTCGAGTTGAAGCACAGGCGCTGGAGTCGCTCTTCGCCCTGGCCGGGTACAATGGATCCGTCGATGATGCGAAGGGCCGAGGAAATCTGCATGAGCACGGGAGGAGCAGGCGATTCTGCAAATAGCATAGCGGCGTTGGAAGTACGCAGTTTATCGATGATGGGCTTCTCAGCGGCGATGTAACCACCGTTTGCGCCGAAAGATTTTGTCAGGGTACCCATGAGGATATCGACTTCCGATGGGTCAATGCCGAAGTAATCGCATACACCACGTCCGTGGGGGCCTACACCACCAACTGAGTGCGCTTCGTCGACGAAGAGGTTGAACTTGTACTTGTGCTTCAAAGAGATGATGCCAGGGAGATTGCACATGGTGCCTTCCATAGAGTACAGGCCCTCAACAGCAACAAGAATCTTTTTCCAGGGACGGTGGGTGCGGGGTTGGCCTTGGGAGATGGCTTCGCGGAGCTTGCGTTCCAGATCGCGCATGTCGTTGTGCTTGAACATGGTGACCATGGCGCCGGAGAGACGGGCACCGAAGCGGATGGAAGAGTGGTTGAGCTCGTCGGAGATCATGAGGCAGCCCTTTCCGACAATGGTGGGGAAAGTGGTGGCGTTGGTAACGAAACCCATTGAGAAGACCATGGAGGCGGGCTTGCCGACGAACTTGGCGATGAGGTCCTCGACTTCGACAGTGAGGTCCGAGGTACCGCTGTCGGAACGGGGGCTGGCCATGGAGATGCCGTATTTGCGGATGGTGGCTTCGGCGGCGTCGGCACAGGGGCCTTCTGATTGAGCGAATCCGAGGTAGTTGTAGGAGCTCATGTTGAGGGTTTCAGTCGTGGTGCCGAGCATCTTGAAGGTGTTGTTTCCGTCGTCTGACTTGCGATCAAGCACGGTAATGAAGCGTCCCGGAACGCCAGTCGTGGGTCGGGAGAAGCAGTCGTTGATGCGCATCTTCAACCGCCGTGTGTAGAAGTTGTCAAAGTCGCTGTTGAGGGGCGCATATCCGTCCTTCTCCTGCAAATGGCTGTAGTGTTGCTTCCTGAAGCGCTTGCCGAAGAAGTCGCGAACATGTCCGAATACTATTAGGATTAAGTAGCTGATGTATGTAGTGAAAAGGAAATAATATGGCGGCTCGTCCTCGATGGGGTCGCCGAACTCGCCCTCAAACTTGCTCAGGTAGCGGTGCTTCTGAGAGCCGAGGGGACCGAACTGTGCGTGTGCGCGGGCAAGGCGGCGCTGCTCTTCTGGCGAAGGCGGCTGGAAGAGTGTCTTGGGCTCGGTGGGCATCTTCTCGCCAGTCGCCGTGGTCAGGTTTATGGTCGGGAGGGAGATTTGCGAGGGCGAGGGGTTGTTGAGAAGGGCCTGTTGCTGTGCGACAAAGGCTTCACGCAGGACAGCAGCGTCCGTCTTTGATCTGGGCGAGCCGCCGAAGAGCGATGTGAACTTGTTGCCCTTTGCGAAGGATGCTCGACGCGCAGAGTCGCGCTTCTCGCTAGAGGGATCGAGGGGGGGAACAGGGGCGGTGGATGCGAACGGGTTGATGCTTCGAACAGGCATTGCAGCAATGGGACACCCCAATGGCGCTATGGGTATTAAATTACGGGGATTGAAGGAGTCGTGAGCGAGTCGTCGCAGTCACGTCGAGTCGCTGCTGGCGGTGAAGAATGCACGAGTGTCGGCCGTGGGAAACGCTAGACAAGAAAGGGATCAGCAGGCGACTCCAAGGGAGGATTGGCAGGGTGTCGGCGAGCAACGGCTGTGCATGAGCTGGGAGAAGAGAGGAAGTGTGGTTGAGTCTTATGAGTGCTGATGCGCTCATGCACTCGGTCTTCGGTGGACAAAGGCCGGGGCGGCAGTGCCGGATAGCGTGCTTGGTGGTCAAGCAAGCTCCAAGGAACGGGATTGGGCGGAAGGTGCAGCGGGAAGACGTACGTGATGTGCAAACAGTAGCAAGGGCCCGGGGCAAGACGACGATGATGATGCTGATATGATGCTCGTCAAGCCGGTATAGCGTGAATGCTTGGGTCGTCGCAACGCTTTTCGTGTTCCTGAGTGGCGCGGCCGTTTGCTACAAAGCACCAAGCACCAAGCTTCCAAGCCACCGTCTGTCGTGACGTAGAGGCGAGGATTGACGGGCGGTAATGAACGACAAGATGTAGGTGCAGGAGAAGAAAAGCCTTGGAGCTTGCAACTCGACTTATCAGCGCCGTTGGCAAGGCAAGGGGGAATTGAGGATCCCTTGTCCTTCTCGCTCTCTCGCACCTCTGCTGCGCGAAACGACAGGCGGCCTTTGGTTGGCCCGACGAAATGAGCAGCCCCATCTGCCCGTTCCGCACCACGCCCAAGCGGGCCTCAAGTCAGGGGAACACGATGCTGATCGCTGCCACATCCCGAGCATCGCAAGCCTTGCCGGTCTAACACACGACCCGCTGCTCGTCCGAGGGCTGCGAAGAAAAAAGCCTTGCAAGGCTAGAAGTCAGGCCACAAGTCTAGAGCTTGGCCTTCGATTTTCCCGCAACGGTGCGATCAAGCGTCGGAGAGCCGCACGTCATCGACTACAGCAAATCATAACAAAATTTCAATAGTGAGCCTGACATAATCATGGTCGCTGCATGCTCTGTCAGTCTGTCAGTCTGTCAGCTCATGCTTTTCTTACTCGCCCGCCCATGCGTTCTTGGCAGAACCTTGTAGCTTGTAACCGGTCGCAGTCACTCACACCACACCACATCATGCATAGTCGACGATCTTATCGCATTACTATTTCCTTTTCTAGCTTCACCTCTGCCATACTACTGCGCTAGTAGCACATAAGCACATACTCCCTTCTACCTCAAGACTCGTGCTGCTGCTGCTGCCCAAAGTGTATTCCGCAATCACCCCGTGACAGTTTCACTCCGTGGGAAGAGCCTGTGTAGCAGTAAGATAACACGTTACAGCCTTTTCGTAGGCGATGGCATGTGATTGGCCGACCCAAGTTTGCAATCAGACAGACCGATCCTGTGGAGGACTCGACGGGTTGGCCCGAAAGCTACCTTCATTAATGCGCTGTCAAATGGGCTGTGTAGACTGCCTGTTAGTGTAGCAAAATTGGGCAAATTGCGATGTGACTTTCATCTCGTAACCCGGGATACGAGACCAGTTTGTCCATCGTAATTTCACTTTGGTATAACATGGCATTTCCCCGCAGCTGCTCTAGCTTGACTTTACACTCTGGACTATACATGCTGCCAAAGTCAAATACTAGCCTGCCTTCATCACGATGGATGCTATCCCCAGGTTTGTTCAAGTAATGTAGTATATTTGTTGACTGATCTTGAAAGATACAGTTTTCTTTACCGGAGATCCCCTTGGAAAGGCTACAACTGTCAAGCACGCACAGCGGCTATGTAATCCACAACAACCCCCGCAGCACAAGAATCTCCTCAAAAGGTGGCAATCCTCTCTTTCTCTCTCTCCGTCCTGCCAAAAGGGATCCGACAAGAAAATTCCGAACATCCGAGACGCACGCAACAAATGAAACAATGGCTAGCTCGCAACACGAAAAGGAAATGAACAATGATCAAACGAGAAACCAAGAAATAAGAGACGACCTGCCAACGTCTTGTTGTTGCCAACACCAACCAAGCGCAGGTTCCACCAGTCCGCCATTTCTCTCTTGTATAAATGTATCCCAGCCCTAGCCAATCCCTTAGCAACGCCAATATCAATAACCAATCCCTGTATGGTGTGTGGTCGTTCGATGTGCGTTACGAAGAAGAGATGAGTTGCCGGGGTGCGAGGTAATAGTAGTAGAAGGGGGTGCGTCCTACAAGCGACAGGGAAACCCCAGTGCTGAAGCTCAAGTCGCTACCTGTCCAACGATTTGAAACCAATATGTGAGAGGGAAGATGACAACGACCACATTAAGTATGAGCGCGAAAAATGGAGAGCGAGAGCAACCCGGCGACTGTCTCAAGTTGCAGGGTGTCTGTTCAGCTTCCTCGTAAAAAAGCATCCGCGACCGGGTATAAGAGCAAGCAAATGCAGAATTGACAATAGACACTAAGTATGCAAGCTGCTCATTGCATCTGGTGATGCTCCGGTGACAGGCTGGATGGGTCTAGCGTGCCAAACGACACCAGATTCGACATGTCAAGGTCATCCCCATTGTCCTCTAGTAACGGCGACCGGAAGGGCATGTTAAGATTTTGCTTAGCGTACATGTCGGTCATCTGCAGCGCCTCGTCCGACATGCCGTTGTCATGCGACATTTGGTACACGTCATTGTGGTTGTCGCGACCGAAAGAGCCCAGTGGTGGTGATTGGTTAGCGATGATGGGGTCGGGATGGCTCATCGCCGGCATGGGTGAGTGGTGAGACGCCGAATGTGGTGGCGGGCCCATTGGTGTATGTACATAAGGTGGGATGTTGTACTGGCCGTAGTTGGATGCAGGAATGTTGTCATTTGATGGACCTGACGTGAAAAATGAAGGAGTGCCGTACTCGGATGGTGAATTGGTCGTTGTGGCCGACATGGGGTACTGTCGGTAGTCCATGCCGTAGCCTGCTGAAGTGTCGATACTCAGGTGAGGACCAATGGGACCTGCACTTTGTGGTTGTGGTGCAAAGATCTCTGGATTAGGCACGTACGGCGACGGCTCTTGTTGGATGAGGAATGATGGCATCGGGTTGCGAAGCATCGAAAAGTCCATCGCAACAGGAACCGAGCGACTTCGCTGGCGCTTGTGACCACGCGGTTGAAAGGGAGCAGGCGCAAGATGTGTCTCCTGAAACATACCCATGTGGTGAGGGTGTTGAAGATGGTTTGGTTGGGAAGCGGGCCGGTGGTTGATGGGCGAGACCGGTGCCGAGACGGCAAATGTGTTTGGGTCGTACATGTTGTGTCGGTTCTGAAACGACTCCAGTGAGACAAGTTTCGCCAACTGTCCGCTTAGCACCTTCGGGTGGCCACCCAAGTGGTGCAACATGATGTTTGACGCTTGTTGGTCCTCGGTAAAGTCGCCGCACTGGAAGAATCCACCCGAACCTGATGAGTCCATGAAAAAGTTTGGTGGTCGATTGAGCTCAACAATCAGCCCTCCTGGACGTTGCGAAGCACCCTCGGCATTCGCGGTCATGTCACCGTTCTCTAGTGAGATGTTCTTGATGTATGAGAATGGGTATTCAATCTTGTAGCCCGCAGAGTCGTTGTTGATGTAGTACGTGATGCAGCACTTCTCAGGCGAGTAGAAGACTACAAGGTCCATGGCGCTTTGTCCGACTCTTCTCCAGCTACCGATGCTGAGGGAGCGGCAGGCAAAGTGGTGAATGACAACCTTGGAGTTGTTGGCGTCTGTGTTGAGAAGCATGCCACTGCCGTATGGCATACCGCCTGCTCGGCCTAGGAAGCTAGTCCCAATTGACTTGCCAGACTCCATGGCCTGTAAGGCGAGGTATCGTCGCATTGACTCTGGGATGTCGTTGCAGTCGTCACCGTTCTCGATGCTCTTCTTGGCAATGTTCTTGATCTTGGCACGTCTATGCGATTGTCAGTACTGCGCGTCAGCATGCTGCTCGGTAATTCTACCTGTTCTGGAACCAGATCTGGACTGAGCGCTCGGTCATGTTGATTTCCGAGGCTATTCTTTCGCGAGTAGCAGCAGTGGGTGTGGGGTTCTTGTTGAACTCCACTTCAAGGGTCACCAGTTGGTCTTGGGTAGCCCTCTGTCTCTTCTGGTTGCGCTGCTGCTGGGTGAGGGTGCTTTTACGTGGAGGTCGGCGCGGGGCAGAGCCCTGCGTCGGTGTCGAGGATCCTGCCGGTGGGGATGGGGTCGGCGAGACCATTGCGTCGTCGTTCGACTGCATGCTGGGTGGTAGGTGTAATCGGAGCGCGGGAATTGACTCGATTCGAAGTGGGGTAGAAGATACAGAGGGAGCAATCGAGCTGACACCTCTATCTATCTAGATTCGTAAAGTGTCGTGAAGTAATGGTCCAAGCAATGCTGGTGGGTGAAGATGATAAAGCTATGCGAAGCTTGTAAGAGTTCAACGTCACGGGAAATGATTCCACGTGTGTATGTAACTCGAGACACCGTCCAGGCGCGTGTGAAGTGTGAAGGGAGCTGCTGACCGGGGAGCAGATGGATCGTCCGAGAGCGAATCCAAGTCGAGAAAGAGTGAAGGAGGTGGTGCTAGGGAGCGGACGGACAAAGCCTAAAGGAGGGTTGTGAAGAAAGGAATGTGGGCAAAGGCCGAAAGGAGTGGCGGCACTTCGCAGAAGTCGACAGAGAAAGAGAAAGTGAGTTCTACCACACCGACAGCAAAGGTGACGATAGGGAATCCGGATAGAGGAGCTGGGCCTTGGATGTAAATGAGCGACCGTGGTTTAGAAAGGGGAGATTAAGGGAAGGGGCATTGAAGCCGGGGGGAAGGTGCGCGCCGGCTAGTGTGGGCTGGGCAGAGCGCCTAGTGGCCCAAGTTTCCGCCCAGAGACAGTTTTAGCCCAACGCTCAACGCCAGCCCTGGAGGCGCGAGACCAGTGGTGACGCACCAAAACGCTTATGTTCTGAAGCAAACCATGCTCGCAGCACTTTGACCGGATGCTCCTCCGCTCTACACAACAGCCACGACAGCCGCCTCTGGTGCGAGTGTCTTCTGCCCGCCCGCAACGTGCGCTGCCCGCAATAGCTCCGATCAGGGGGCTGTCTGCTAGGAGCTGCGAGGTACGTCGGAGTCGCGCCACTAGAGACGTGACGACCGGGGTTGAGGGCAGGCTCTGTTCCAAGACTCAGGAGACTTGCGCCCATAGGGCAATCCTTGCCGCGAGGCTCGCCGATACAACAACACGCATCGCGATACCTGTCAGAAAAAAGCGTGCATGAACTTCGCTCGCTATTCGAAAAGACCGTGACGACGTAGTGCTCACGGTCCGCTTTAGCGTGTTCCGACAGGTACCCAAACAACGCGCTCCACACAGCAGCATGAGGCGCGACGGTTGTCGCGTTTGAGAAGCCCTTAGTCTGCCATTGCTCACCACAGCATCGGAACAAGCACAGCAGAGCATCAAGTCAAGGTAAGCGTGAACGTGACTGCAAGCGTGAATGCAGGCGGCTGGCACGCATCCGTCGTACCTGGCGTGCCTCGCCGTACGCGCCCATAATTTTGGTGCTGACAATGTGCGGCACAGCGCGGCCCATTTCAGTATCGTGAACACTTACTCGAGTGAGCCTCGTGCGGATCGCTCGGGTGAGCCGAGCATGAGAAAGATCCTGACGAGCATCGGTGCCCGTGCCGCCTGATCGCGGCCATCCTGACACGCTCGTCGCCCGGTCAAAAAGCCACGGAAGGGAAATTATTCAGTTTTGGCAAAGTCGTAATAGTTCGTTGATCTCGAGAGTAGCCAGCTTAGCTAGCTCGTCGCCCGTCTTGTCGCCCTACAGCTGTCAATCTATAGTACCAATCGCTTCCCTGCACGATTAATTGCAAGGCTTACGCCAGGCACGGCGGTGTGAATGGTGGACGCGTCGGCAAGCGAGCGACAAGAACCACCAACCCGGAAACTGACTTATTATCCACCAACGATATTGATATGGTCCGCTCCGAACGCGGCCTCGACCGGATCTGCACACCTCTTCCCACACTCAACTTGCGGAAGCTGAAGACCCGTCCTTGTATGCTCAAACTTTTGTCTTGAAGAATGCCATGTGTAACAGATTATTGTGAATCGTGCTACTGCATTGAAAACAAGTCCAAGCAGCCCGATGCAGTGTGACGAGCAGCGAATATCCCCATACTATGTTTCAGCGTTGCACCACTCGGGACCAAACTACGCCATAATGCACGCTTCGCTACTTACTCGAGTCCTAGCTTCTGTGGTATGTCGTGTTCAGAAAACACATGGTCGTCATCGCATGGGTATCGTGAAGGCCCTTCCGTCTTTCGTTTGAGTCCCGCTGTTTGACGCGATCGTCTTCTGGAAACCATTCCTTCATGCTTTGACCATGTGCGGGAGAAGTGTTTCTAGAACCCCCACTGTCGACGGTAGTGGTAATCAGGTCTGATTCAGTTGAGTCAGTTCGGCCAATTTGGGATCCTTCGTGCGCAAAGAGGAATGGTCTGTCTGTCTAGAGATTCAGATGTCGCAGTCTGTGCCTGTTTTCGTTCATGACGAGTACTGCAGCTCAACACCGACAGAACGGACCATCTGCTCTCTCTTCTTCAGGTCCAGACTTGCACCGAGCGTGAATAGCAGCTCCTTAATCCTGCCCTCCCACAACACCCCAATGCGCCAGTCCTGATCGACCCTAGCCTTGAGCACTCCAGAGACGTCGTCATCTGGAGAAACTGTTGAGCGTTTCCAATCTGGACGCAGCTTCTTGATCGCCCAGTCTACGTCGGTTGTGTTGCGAATACGCCAAAGCTCGCACCCGAGCTGCAGCTCGCTTTCATACGAATAGAAATTGAAGTCGAAGCGAGAGGAAAGGGCCAGGTTGGGGCCAGCCTTGACGGCATAAGTGGAAGAAAGATTTCCCATCAACGGATTGAGCGTGAGCGTCATGGTATACGGAAAGCCCGCATGGTTGGGCAGGGTGGCGAACCTCACCCCTGTGCTGATACCCCCGCTCTTGTTCAGTATGCCATAGTACAGCTCTGCGCCTGCACTGAAGCGACCATCCACAGGACCCACTTGCTCTGCAGCGAGCGGTTCTGTGGACGCATCTTTGGGGCCTGGACCGAAGTTGTAGAGACCCCGGACGCCCATCAACGCTGAGTCTGTGCTGTACATGTATTCCGTGCTGTATTTGCCGAAGTCGTTTTGCAAGAGTGTCAGGATCGTCCCGCCATTGTTGAGATTGGAGTCGCTGACGGCGGCGATCCTGAGCTGTCGTGTAGGGGCGAGGCGGCGCAAGTACAGGGCTTCGAGCCTCTGCTGTGGTAGGAATATGCGGCCATACAAGAGAGTATCTGTCATAAATTAGCAGGGATACAGAAACATAGTGTCGTCAAGCTCACTCTTGCGGTCTACCCTTTGACCAGCATGCCAAACCTCCCACCACCACTTCTCGTCCGGTCTCCGCAGCTCTTGTACATGCTTGTAGCCTCGTATGACATTGTGCAGGTCAATATGGGACGTCCTGAAGTCCTTCTGCAGTGGTAGCGACGAGTACAGGTAGGACACTGAGCCATCCACTACGCCTACGCTGCCTAGTGTGTACGATGTTGCAAAGTTGGGGGCGGCTAGAGAGGAAATCTGCATGCGCAGACCTCTGGGTATGTCAAAGTCGAGCAATGCTGTCAAGTGCAGTGAGTATTGGGTGCGGAACGCCATCTCAGGAGTGACGTACCTCGTGCCGACGAGTTCAGTGCGCCATAGGAATTGTCCACGTTCCAGCTGGATGCCTCGTAGAATGCATGCTGCACACTATCCATAAAGTCCAACATGTCTCTGTCATCGGCAAATCATGTCGAGCGAACTGGGGTGAGGTCGGAGTGCCAAATGCTTATACTTTGGGGAATGTGAGAAGGATCCACAGCGGAGTTCAGCCGCGGCTGCACCAATCGGTGGTTCGCCAAAATTCCCCGCTCATTTTTTTGGAAGTCGCGAACCTGCAACTTCGAACTTTTTCCTGAGCGCAACCTCAACCAACCACAACACTTGCACAGCACCGCCAAAATGCCGAAGTCAAAGCGCGCGAAGGTCATACATCTTACCAAGACGGACAAGAAGGGCAAGGAGCTGTCTTTGAAGCTCTTTGCCAATGTCCAGGAAGCGGCGGACAATTTTGAGCACATCTTTGTCTTCGCCGTAGAGAACATGCGCAACTCGTACCTCAAGGAACTTCGTCAAGAGTTCGCCGATAGCCGGTATGTCTATGAGACGGCTTTCGACTAAAGCGCGCATGGTTAACGATTGCGCAGATTCTTCTTCGGAAAGACCAAAGTAATGGCGAAAGCGCTTGGACTCACCCCAGCTGAAGAGCACCTCACCAACCTCTCGGAGCTTACCCAGCATCTCAACGGCAATGTTGGACTCTTCTTCACCAACCGCGACCCCAGTGAGATGATCGAGTACTTTGCCAACTACTCGCAAACCGACTTTGCGCGCGCCGGTATCGTTGCTACACAGACCTTCACAGTCCCCGCCGGTGTAGTCCACTCAAGAGGTGGAGAGGTTCCCGAAGACGAGGACGTGCCGCTCCCGCACAGCATGGAGACCACCATCAGGAAATGGGGCATGCCAACGAGGCTCGATAAAGGCAAGATTGTGTTGGATGTACCGTATACCATCGCGGAAGAGGGCAAGGTCATGAACAGCCATCAAACAGCGCTACTGAAAATGTTCGGTGTTGCCATGGCAGACTTCAAGATTGACCTCAAGGCCTACTACACCAAGGCGACCGAGTCTGTGACCGAGGTTGGAGCTATGGAGGAGTAAGGAACAAGCGAGAAGGAACGGATGCTCAGTTCAGTTGCATTGTGACGGCGTTTCTTAGGCGTTTGGTTTTGACCAGGGAAAAGTATGTTAGATGACTTTGACAGACAGGCTCAAGTCAACTCTACGAGCACATCACAATATACCCTATTATGTTGGCCCTATACATCGCTAGACCTTTTGGCGACTATTATACTAAGGTGTTGCTTTTTAGCTTCCCGTTCTTTACCACAAAACTATCACGACCTGCTACAGCATCGCTAATCCAGCTACAAGGCCTCCCACAAGAGCTCCGAATGTCTCCGGGTAATTCACGACACCTGCACCCGTCTCAGCTGGGGCCGATGCACTCGCTGTAGTCTCATCAGCCGTAGGTGTCGCTGTGCGCGAAGTCCTAACCGACGTAGAGGAGTGTGTTGAGGAATGCGAGGTTGTAGAGTTGCGCGATAGCGTTGAAGTCGAGAGTGTCGAGTTGGCCATAGCGCTAGACATGGAGATGATACCTGAGCTCCTCGACGCCGTGAGAGTGGGTAGGTTTGAGAGTACGGGAGCGGACTCGGTGACTGATGGAAAGACAATGGTGCTTGGGCCGAAGAATGGCGCGGTGTCCGGGTCGAACATTGGGCCGGTATCTACATGTCGGATCGCTTGATTAGAGTTGTATTCACCAAACAACCTTCAGCACTATTGCTTGACTTAAACTTACAGCTCGAGGTCTCTTGCGCAAGCGCAAGAGCTACAAGGCCAAACAACGCAACGACCACCTTCATCTTTTACTTTCTGGTCTGGGTACCTAACCCGGTGTTTTACACTAGTAACGGTAGAGGTGAAACTCAATACTGATGGTCCGCGGATTTTGAGACGTGCAAGCAAGCAGTAAGACAGTAGGATATATTAACAAGACGAAGAAAAAATCCAGAGTAAAGACCGACTAGGAGCTGAGTGAATGCGAGAGAGCCCAACACGCGCGCGCATCATGAACGACAGAAAACAGCGTCTTTATCTCCCATCCACTTGCCCTGTCCTGCCCAGCCAGTTCTGGCCCTCTCAGCCCCTAAGCATAGCATCTCGTAAAGAACAAGCATACCAATACTCTGCCGGCGCCCGCCCAATGATGGCCGCCCAGTCAGCGTGCCCAGAAGGCACGTTCATCTCCGTGGGGCTAGACGTGTTTCGGATGGGGGCTCGTGTTCTCGTGTCTACCGTGTGCATGGCTGGCAGAGCGCGCGCACTTTTGGGCACCTCGGGGGTCTAGTGGCGCCTAACTAAGCCCATTTACCGCTATTGTGCATTATCGGACGGCGCAAGGTGTCTTTGCATCGGGAATCGAAGGCTAGAGGCAAAAGCGAGCAGGTGATGCTTGTGCCGAAAGGTTGTTTTTGTGGTGGACATGGCATTTGAATGCGTCTTAGTGGACGTTGAAGGCGCGTCTGCGGTGGAGTCACCCCACATGGTGCCCCTGATGGCTTGGCAGGTACAAGCGATGTGAGGCACGCATGCATGACGTGCTTCTTCCTCATCCACCGCGGAACCTGCAACCGTTATCGCAATACTGGTTCTGGTACATGAGATTGTGCGCAGATCGGTGCATCTAGGCTTCACTTTCTCAGATAACGTTTCCGCACTTTTACCCTCCATAAACGCATATGGAGAAGCTACCACGGTCTCAACGGATTGTGGCTTGTTAATGCTACTAGGTGAATGTAGGAAACGCTTGTCGGAGACGACCTATACAGCTAGCGATCTACCGAAAGTCACAGTATAGTGAACGGCATTCTTTGTATTCTGAGAAAGCAATGACGGTGGAGATAAATAGAACAGTCTATCTAATGGCTTCCATCTCAGGATGACGCTCAAGACAATGACCGTTCTACGAGCCCACTGCGCAAGTCTTTTACCTCGAGATAGGCCACTTTCTGGTTGAATTCGTTGTTAATTTGCATAGTGAAGGATATCGCGAAGCTACAGGACTGCTCGGTCTCCTCTACCACATGTAAAGGGCCGGCGCTGTACAGTGTTATAACTACTTCGACCTCTATGTGCGAAATCTAACAAGGCTATGCGTTCTTGACCAGATTTGTACTTCAGTGTCTCAGGAGGTGATTTGGACAGATCTGTCTCGAACACATATACCATGAAAGTCGATGTAGGCACAATCTTCCTACGCTTGTGTGAGCACACGTTGAGCAATTCGACGTCCTACAACGTACATAGATGACTCCCTACTCAAAGACCATTCTTTTTCCCCGCGCGCTTCTGAGGAGTGGTGGTAAATTCTTGAGTCGCAAGAACCTGCGCGCTGTCCGTGATGGAGATCTTCACACATATCTTGCGAGTATCTATAAGATAAGCTCGTGTAGTCGTGAATGGAAAGTATTACAGACAAACCAATCTCCGATTTAATCCAGTAACAGACAAATCGTCAATGTAACCTTCCCATGGTGCTGCAATCAGCTCGGACTTTCGTCTCTCCACTATATCAGCATATAGACCCCCGGGGTGAGCCTCCGACGGCTCTGGGATTATATCCATAGTTTTGCGAACCTAGGAGAGGGCGAGGAAGGCTGAGGCGGTGTAGGTCTAGGATAAGAGCGATTGGAAAGTCTCAGCCTTGCGACTACCGATTGATTTCGAAGAGTTCTTCCGGTGCCACAATCAGTGCGATAATACGAGGCAATAACCAATCTAGCTCAATCATCATGCTCATCGGTTACAAAAAGGCCGATCGGAAGGCCGGCTACTTCAAGTCGCTCACACAAGACGTTGGTGAGGCGCGAAGCTGATGCCAGGGTCAGCAAGGCATCCAATCAATGCATTCTAGACTCGTACACTCTGCGCCTAATAGCACCCCAAGATCATACTTGAAGGTGTTGAAGCTGCAGTAGGCTGCCCGTGGCTTTTTTTCCAGCGAGTAGAAACTCTGGCGACTGGGTGGGTTTGATTCATTAAAGGCAATAGTTGGAATCATTTTGACACGAAATGTATATATCTTAGTCGGCGACGAGTGTATGATACAAGATGATGAAACATGCCCAAAACCTAGAGAAACATACCGCAAGGAGGCCCTGTGCCGTGCGAAAGAAGCGTAAACAATGTGGCGAATCGAAGAGACACATCTGCTATCTTGCATCGCCAAAAGAGCGATTTAATGATACAGAAGGTAAGGGTATTGGAAAGGGAAGCGAAACAAGAGAGCATGCACATCGCCTAGTACCTCTCGTAACCTCCACGACGACCACCTAAAGGTACTCTAGTATTCCACTCATCCTCAAACTGTAGCGCGGAGTCCCTCCTACCCATTATATTGGGCCGCCTCATCGAATATCTCATGTCCTTCTTCTCTTGGATATGCTCAAGAGCCGCGTGGATATCACTTAGTCCAAACCGCTCATCTGGCTCGTCTCGATCTGTGAGTGCCCGTTGCTGAGGAAAGCTGTAGCCTGATCCATGCTTATCCGAAAGGTACGACGAGGCGCGGAGTGGTTTGGGTGGGAAGTGCGTTTGCACAAAGGGGTTATGGGCGTTAGGCAGGTTGGCCATGGTGGCGCGACGGTGGTGCATGTTTGGACGGATAGTATGCGCTGCATGGTCATCGAAGTATGATTCGGGCTCGCGCATGTGTACGCGAGGGCTGCGGGGATGTGGATAGTCGTCTACGAGCTCGTCGGGATACCTGATCTTCTGTGCCCGACGGTGGTCGATTTCATCATCGTAGACGTGACTGGGGTGCGGCTGATCGAACACAGTTTGTGGTTTGCCTCTATAAGGCGACTTACGGCGACTATGCACATGCTTGAAGGACGGGCGGCGACGGATAGGCCTGTCCCAGATACCGTCATCCGCTGTATGAGCAGATGTAGTATTCATAGACTCCGTCCCACTTCCACGTTCCAACGATGAACTGGAGCTCTCACGAGCCATGTCATGTGCGCTGTATTGCTTCCCTGACTTCCTTTTCTCATTATAGAGGTCAGCTGGTGAAGCATTACCGTTGCGTGTACGGTCTTCCACAACGTTGTTGGTGTTCAAGTGGATGTGAACAGGTGGCATGTGACCTGGAATCTTCTTATGAGAGCCCCGAGAAGATTCGGTAGTGAAAGACTCTGGACTGAGCCTACCATTGCGAGGATCATCAATTAGGTCGGAGGCTCGTCGTCGGCGGGTAGCTTTTGGAGAATAAGGGTCGACATTGTTTCTACGTGCACGACTTCGGCTCCGACTGCGACTAAGACCTCTAGCTTTGCTGAGTGATCGATGTTTCTGGCTCTTCTTCGGCTTCTTGAAGTGTCGCTGACGTCCACGTTCGCGTCGACCAGCATCGATATGATCATCGTGCTCGATGTTGACGAAGCTGGAGTCGGACTCATCTTCCCACGAAGATTCACTATCAGACGACGAGCTGGAAGTATCGCGATGATTCTTGCGTCTTGGCTTCTGATGTCGATGGTGATTAGGATTCAGCACCTCTATTGGCCGGCCTTGATTGTGCCTCATATGATGCGGTGGCATTGGCAATTGTTCTGGAAACGTTCCAGGCATAGGATGTTGACCATTGGGGGGATGATGGGGCTGTGGGTGTTGCATGGGCCCTGGAATGGGTCGACCTCCACCATTCATGGGTGGGTGTGGAGGCCCACCCATATCGTGTGGCACACCTGGAGGCGGCGGAGGCGGAGGTGGGTTTCCAGGAATGGGCCCTTGGTTGATGTTGCCATGACCTGGATGCTGCTGGGATGGATGTGGCTGCTGTTGCTGTTGCTGTTGTTGATGATGATGCTGCTGCTGCGTAGGTCTTTGCTGCTGTTGCTGGCCCAAGTTCTGGCCAGGGTTGGGTTGGTTCGGGAAATGTTGGTTCTGAGGATTGACCTGCTTGACCTTGTTCGGATCTTGAGGGCCACCTGGAACCATGATCTTCGCTTGCATAGGCTCTTCAAACCCGGAAGGTTCGGTCTCCAGTATGATATCTACACGCACGAGCTGACGTTCGCGACGGTTGACTGATCGCCATTTGTTGACAACGCTTGCGATCCTGTACTGAATCGAACGATTGTACTTCGCAAGTTCAACGTTCTGGTCCTCGACGAGCTCGTTGATTATGCGGCGACAATTAGGGGAGGGAATATCATTCATGTTCTTCTTGACGTTGCCATGGTTTCGACGGAACTTGTGAAGCTCACTCTGGAGCTCTTGAAGTGCAACGTGTTGCCTCTCGGGCTCGGCATCCTCCCAGGAAGTAGCATGTTTCGGTTTCTCCAAGATGAAAGATGCTAATTGAGGGTCGTAGTTGGCGTATGGATTAAGAGGATACTGCTGAGATTGCGCTGGCCTTTGCTGAGCCAGTCCAAAGGCCTGCTGTTGCTGTTGTCCAGTCGGAACTTGCCGCTGTTGGCCAACGGTTTGGTGTTGAGGTACCTGAGCTTGGTATTGCGCTTGCTGTTGAGCCGCCATTGTACGGTTCAAGGAGACTATTGCGCGTGACTTCTCAAAGAGGAAGTGATTGCCAGACTGTGATCAGATGAGAGACAATCCCGTTGTTGGTGATCGAAAAGGGAATGTAGCAGGATTAAGACACGGGAAGTGAATGACAGGGCGAGCTTCAGAATCTAAGGCAGAAACAGGAGGACCTTGACCGAAGATATAGGTCGAGCATTCTGGCTATTACACTCGAAGATGCTCGTTCTCGATCTATACCCGCAGCGGTAGTGATACCGCGTTGATGCAAGCGGAGTTAGGGGTCCTTCTTGGAGTGCAGTAACCATATCCAGTCCCTATACCAGGGTATACATGAAACAAGAGATGATTGGTCGTCCCATAGGGCGCTCGAAAGCCCCAATATGGTATGAATATCAGGGCTTTCACCGGTCTAAGCCACCAGGCTGAAGGGGAAACAGGCAAACAGCCCCGCCCTTTTGCGTGAACATGCAGCATAGCTTTGCTTGACATATGTCTTTAAGCCGCAAAGTGACCGGACCAAATACTAAGCATGCTAAACATGCATATGCACGACGCGCTTGTGCATTGAAGGACTCGTAGCTGCTGTCTATCTGTTATCGCATACAGCCTGATGGTGGTGGTTGTGTTCGTAATTGGTCGCACTTGCATTACATCTGCAGCGTTCGGGATCGATTCGCGAGTTGCAGACGCGAATACTGTTCTTTCTTCCAACCCGTTGTCGAGCTGAAGACATCAAGTCGTCGTGGAGGAGACGTTGTCAGTGCGCGAAGAAGCCATGGCTCATTGACGCGTCGACGCTAACAAGGCGTCATTACCCCACCTTTGGCCCATGCGCCGTTCACCACACCCTTCCGCTTCAACTCAGCCAAAAGAAGGCAACTGACCACACCAAGCCACCACACCAAGGTGCGCACACAAAATATCAGGACCATCTACTTGGACAGTCGCTTAAGATCGCTAAAGGAATGTCTGCTGACGTCCAGTCTATCAGCTTGCCCTTGGTCCCGCTCTGCCAATGCATCCAACCGACAGCCGCAAGACGCAATGAGATCCCGCCGGTTGCACAGAAGTCCTTCGACCGCTATTACTTGTACCCGCTGTCACAGGCGTAGTCCGTACCTTTCTTGTGCGTCTGCAATCAGTTCACTCATCTCACTCAGCCCCCCGCTTGCATCACCACAGTGCATGTCAAACATTTTCGCGCTTCGCCACTCGATGTATCGCAATGCCATCACACCTCTACAACTAACATTGGTTGAGCTCCTCTCTAGACTGCATGAGTTCGAGGTCGCTCTGCAGCGCGGCTCAGCATAAGTTCGCGCAGCGTCGATCTACTACTGCACATTGGATTGCTGTCGCTCCTCCAACTAGACTTTGACGCCCCTCCATGCACCTCGTCACGCCCTCCAATCTCCAGCTTCCTATCCAACCAATAGCCTTCTTGCCGGAAGCTCGCGGACAATATCAAATCCGGAGGCCCTATCGACAGACACCGGACGCAGGCTGGATGACATGCATAATGGCCGCTGAATGACATTTGCGACAGCCAGCCTTATGCATGTCTGGGTTGACATACCACAACCGAATACCAGAATCATTTCCCATAGGCGAGAATGACTACAATGCCTGCAAGAAGCCGCGTCAATTATACATTTCTTTCTCCCGTGCTGATATCCGCTCACCGGCCACATGCGTATGCTGGCGTATGCATTGTTGCCAGAACTATCTCAGGATCAGCTCGGCCCGGGCTCGTCGGCTCGTGCCAGTCGCCTCAGGATTCTAACTACCAGCGTCAAGGCATCACTTCAAGCATTCAGCCAGCCGGATATTTCTCTACCGAGCATGCCAACGCCCCGTGTAGTGCAAGTCCAATCAGGATGAACATGCCGCCGTTTCAAGACTGGAAGAATGGACTGATAAACAATACTTAGCATCGAAATCGAGCAGAAACATCGTGATCGGCACGTAGAAATCAGGATCTGGACCACACGGCACTTCTTGGGGTTGCAATCTCGTTGGCACGAGCCGCGGGTACTTGCATGCCTGAGACACGGCCGAACACGATGGTTTGTCTACACACGCTTCGCGATGCAGCCTTCCACTGGCTTTTAGCATTCTCTTGACCGCTAGATCGATCCTCCAGCAATCAAGCTCGTGCATCTATCAGGCAGCGGCAGGAGTCATGATGGCGTTACATTACTAGGCGATCTTATCTACACTTTGGACACACGATGCCAGGCAGTGGCCATTTTTACGATTAACATTGGATGATCCGATAAGGAAAGACTGAGAGGGTGTCTTGATGATTCGGAACAAGTTTTTGAACGGGCTGATTACTACTGCGACATGCATTGAACAGGCAGACGTGTGATCGAATGTTGCGCAACGACCTTCGTGAGCCTCATCTGCACACCATCGGCAGATGGTTGGCTTTCGGCTCACTATTAGCTATTTTCTTTGATTAAAACCATGCGCAACACAGCAATGTGACATTACAAGGGTAAAGACACGGATAATCCTCGCTCAAAAACGTGATCACCAAAGACTGATACTGACCGCCCAGATGGCGTACCAATTGGTGCGTATCAACCCATCTGAGTGAGCTATGGCCCTGCTAAATTAGTCTGCTCTATCGCAGGCAAGTTTACATGTGTAGTTTTCCGCTTGAATCTGAGCGTTCGCGTTCCCCACTTCTTTTGCGCTTTATCCAGCTCGAAAATATTCTCCCAAGGCTCGCCAATATCAACTTCATCCTTGAACAGCTTCATCCAATCGTCGCCTACTTCCACCGTACTGCTGACGACATTGATGCCTATTTCTCTGGCGATCTTTCTGATATCTTCGGCAGCTTGCTCCGCACTTTCGTATTCGCCCTTCCAGGCTTTGAGCAACACACTTCCAAGCCTAGCCTGCTCTAACACTTGAAGCTGGTCGCGCCAATCTGCCGCTTCTTCCGTCGGGCGCCCTCCAGGTGAGAACGGACTCCAGTCTATGTCACGTTTCCAAGGCGCTTCGGCTGTGAGACCGTTAGTCATGAGCTCCCAGACAAAGCTAGCCCAGTAAAACCTTATCACAATACGATGGTCAGCGAAACGTTACATCTCAAGTACGACCGGACCAAAAGTGGCAGTTACTCACAAAGGTTTGCGATGATATCCACCTTCTCGAGGATACGTGATGTTGAAATAATCATCGTAGAACAAAGCGTTGCCATCCCCCGCCCATTCTCCTTCACTCCAAGATTCGGAGAACCCCTCTGGAATCTCTTCGCTATCTGCATTACTCTCTTCATCAGAGGGCTCCGGCTCTTGTGTTCTACCAGCAACGAATGCCTGATAATCTCGCTCCTGTCTCTCATCTCGCTTCGATTGCTTCCAAGCGTCTCTCAGCGCATCGGCATCGAGCTCGGGTCCTTCAACGCTGATGAAACCTGTAATAGCAAGCGAAAAGTCGGATCGTAGCCATACATTTCTAGACGAGAAGAATGTCAGATACACAGAGCGGGAGTGGGAAAAACTGAGGGCAGACAGTGCTTGCAAGGCCCAACGATAGTACAAAGCCAGCATAACCTTATCCTCTCTGGAAGGCGTCTCTTGTACAGGTGTAGTCATGACGGGAAGATCACCCCAGTGTGGCCCTGGATTGAGTCTCTCAACAATCACCCCATTGCCAGCGTCGCTATCTAAAGGGCTGGTACACCTATCGTTACATCAGCGATAACACCACACTGGCTCTACGCTGCACCCACCGCACTATCCTTGGATGGCCTTCTCCAAGAAGCTCATAAGCCTTTCGCAACCGTTTGCTCGCCCATTCTGGTCTGGCCCTTGGATCGGGTATATCTGTCTCTCTCGGTTCGTAGATGATGATGTTGTTTCTGTCCTTTTGCGGAACGGCGTAAGCTTTCTCCCAAAAGTCACAGTACCAGGTCTCTGTATCATCCGGCGCTGTACTCGCTTCACTTGGTGTCGGTACTCCGTAGACGTTGTTTGGCGGCATGGTCCACTGGGTAACCGGGCGCTGTGGCGGCGGCCCGACAAGATAAGTGAGCACCGACTCAACGCATGCGACAACTGTTTCCATTCGGAAAGCTAAAGGACTGCTGCTGGAGATTCGGAAGCGCGATGCGCTGGGCGATATATACATACGAGACAACGGTCTCGACTAAGGTAAGCGTAAGCCATGCCTTGCGGACCGTCCCAATGGCGTCTGCTTGGCAAAACACGTTCAGCTGGATTTGGGGTAGTTGCCGTGCGATCGTGTCTGACAGGGTGGAGCGGATATTGAGCCGTCTCGGCACGCCTAACCACCGCAGTAACCTGCGACATTAGTATTTAGGCATCAGTATTACCTAAATACTAAAGTCTTGTCCTGCAACTGTAAGCGCACCGTCCCCTCATCACTTCTACCATCATACACATGGCTGAACAGAGTGACAAACCGTGCGCATCTACCCGTTCATATACATCCTTCGTTGACGTGTTGACGTCGGTCGCAGACATAATACTTATGCTAATAAATTCAGTTATACGCTCCAACTCAGCACCAAGATATGTGATCGTCTGCCACGCGAACTTCGCGACCGAATATACTCACTCCTGGACCTTGACCAGGAGACTAAACGATCCAAACCAATCGACGATTTCGTCAAAGACCAGTGTTGCGAACAATTCTCTCGAGAATGCCTACTTTGGTACTACGAGAACGTGCCGCAGATGCTATATCGGCCCTGGTATTACGAGGACATTGAACAATTCATGCGACTTTATCCCAAAGTCAAGAAAATTCCAGGCTTGATTATTGTCTTGGACGCAGGCCAGCCAGACTTTGAATTTGAGGAGCTCACAGATGCGATGGACAAGCTCAAGGCTACCGGTCACTTTGATGACCTCAACAGAGACTTTAAAGTCCGTGTTTACATCGATATAGCACATCACGCCATGTGGCGTAGTATGAATCCGAATGTTGAGCAGGCTATCCTATTTTCTCAACGCATCCTCCAGTATTTCAGCACGCGCATCAAGGACGCTTTGTGTTTCGTGCGGTTGATGGAAGCCGAGGAAACCGATATCAGAGAAGTGGGTGTGGACGTTACAAAGTTCATGGAGGAGCCAATGAACGGTATACTAGAAAGATTTGGAGTTCTCGTGGTTATGGGGACGGAATATTCGCCCCCACGGTATGTAGAGGTTGAGATCTCAGTAGTACCCTATTATAGAGTTAACATGCTACAGATGGATCGAACAGCCTTTTAGGATGTCCGTTAGAAAGAAAGAATTACTACGGCTGTAGTAGAGTATTCAAGTCATCTCCATCGGAACGGGTGCTCGATGCAAATCGGTTGTATTGTTGCTAAGGTGTAATTGGTTGTTCTTGAGTGTCTTGTATGAAGGCCTTTCGGCCTTCTCCAGGGATTGAGAAGAGACATTGAAACCACGTTTAGCAAAGGCGTTAAGGCACCAACACAACTAACTGAAACGAGATACCTACAACATATGCTTCACTGGGTCACCGCGCGATTTCCAAAAGTATTCCGCGCTCTTCCCCTCCCACCCTTCCACCCAAAACTCTATAGCGACAACGGGTACGCCAGTATCCTGATCAGGGCCATGTTCGAAAAAGCTCTCAAAGAATATCTTGGTACCTTCTGGCACCTCAAGTAAGTCGTCCTCGCTGCCAATGCCTACTGAGCACCATCCATCTTCACCGCGCTCAAACGAGGCGTTGTACATCCAAACCATGCCTTCGCGAATCTTATCCCCAATGAAAGGATTGGCAGCCCATGTATGGACTTGGGCGACCACATCGCGGACGAGTACAGGGCTACCGTCAGCGGTTTCGATGACCAAATAGTCCCACGCGTCTTCTAGTCTCTCGACACCTTCTGGCTGTCCTTCGAAACCGTCATTCCATTCGCCCTCTTTACAAGCGAGACATTCTGCTGTTACGAAGATTTTAGAAGCGTTTGTAACGGTTGCTGGTTCGAGGGCGACGGGGTGGTTTGTAAAAGAAGCACTGGGACTCGAAGACGTATCGTTCTCTTTGTTGGCGACGTGAATGTTTGATATGCCTTCTTTATCTAGGATGGGCCAGTAGAGGCGTTTGAATGCGCTGGTATTCATCACGGCGATTTCTTCGCCTGAGGTGACATTCGGAAGAGACATTGTGGGTGATGTAGCATTGAATGTGGGCATGCAAGGAAGCGGCGAGAAGTAACGAGGCCAACTAGAGACATCGCACGCACCGCATCTTTATGAGATACGCGAGAAGAGTCATGCCATCTAGGGGTCGCTAGTGCCTGAGGTTTGTATAGAGAAAGCCCACATTTGCAGGCTGCAACAGGGGCTAGATGCACGAACATGCATCCGCTAACTAAGCGAGGTAAGGCGTACAATTAGTATTGCTTACAGCAAGGTATACGTATATAGACTTCGAGGCAATGGACAAAAGCCGCTGTCTACCCACAAGCTGTTCATCGCGTTATAGTAGGAAAAGAGATATCGGACTGACTTCACCGTCCAAGTATCATCTCGCCGGCCCCTCCAGAGTGTTCCGTCGACTAGGCATCCTCGGATCCCTCTTCCCCATCGTAACCTCTAGCGCCTGCACCAAAGCCGTCCCATCATACCTCACAAAATTCTCCCCTTCATGTTTCTTCCCATACACCCTTATCGGCTCGATGCCAATGCTCTTAAGCTCATCTCGGTCCACCGCCGGAGTCCCCGGCCCCTGTAGATGAATGATGTGTGTCACGTACTTCTTATACTGACTCTTATCCAGGGGACCAAACACATTCTTCGACTCTTCACATGCCTTTGCGATGGCGGCTATGAAATCAAGCGCGGAGTATGGGTCGGACGACGGTCCCGTCTCGCGATCGATTGTCGAGTTTAGAATCAGGATCTTATAGCGGATAGCTGGGTTACCAACAGCCTCCCCAATCCCTTTGAGCACCAAAGAAGGAATAATGGACGTGTATAGCGAGCCGATGCTGTATATAACAGCTTGAGCATCATTCAGCGCACTCAGCACCGTTGGATTGGCCGAGAGCCGGATTTCCTGGCCGTAGGGGTTGATGTACCACAGCCTTTCTATTCTTGCTGGTAGCTCCTCTTCGTCGGCTTTGGAAAAGGTGATGTATTGTTTCCGGAGGGTGGGGAGAGAGCCGGGGAGATTGGCGTCTTCGATTCGATCGTGCTGTTCTGTTTCGTCAATGGCTGGGGCGTCTGAGCCGGGCACTAGTGCTGTTGAGATAGAGGGGTGGGAGATGGAGTTTTGGCCGGTGATGGTGTCGCCGTTTGTGAGGCTCACGGATATGTGGTGAGTGAAGTTGGTGTTTATTGCGGGGAGAACGGACGTGTGGCTGGGGACAGAACATATGCTGGAGAGGAGGTAGATGGCAGATTCGAAGGAGCCGGTGAACAGGCGAGCGCTAGAAACGTTAATTATCGACGGTTTCAATGATAATAAGAAGGTAGAGGGGAGTCTGCGATAGCCAGAGCGAGAAACACAATAAGGGATTGCGAGACAGTGTATGAATGGAAGAACACACAAAGCTTCAGATGAGCGACTGTACATACCCAGTGAGAAACAGATTACCGATGCTTGCACCTGAAAAGTCAAAATTAGATGAAGGTCGACGACGCTTGACGATTTCGTATGCGACAACGTTCAGTATCGACCGTACTAGCTCTTTCTTCGCGGTTGAAATATTCGTCCAGAGTGCATGTTCAGCCTCTACAATCTGCAACCACTCTTCTCTTGCCGAAGAACGTTCCTTGGGTAATCTATGGTTGAAGAAGGTCTTGATGGCTGCTTTCTCGCTATCATCATGATCGGGGTCGTCCGGGATTAGACGGACGAGACGACCTAGGCGGATTAGTATGAATCTTCAAACTTTATTCGGTATGCGCGTACTCCTAACATCACCGATACCTGCCACTGTTAGTGTTGTGCTACTCTTGCACCAAATGTTGCGTACCTGGCCCTCCGAAAACGCGTATCAGCTCAGACGAGCTTCCGCCATTATCACTGATAGGAATGACGTAGCTCAGCGGGCACCTTTTGTCTTCTCTTACTTTCTTGAACACATCGACTAGATTGTTGGCTGCGCTGCCGCCGGAGAAAACAACAATGCCTTTGGTCCTGAGGGTGCCGTTCGTCGTTAGAGAGACCGGGGTTGAGTTGTCGCCATGAGGCGAAAGGAAGTTCTCAGCAGACATGACAAGATATGTGGAGCAAGTTCTGACCACATGGGTCTCGGGGGGCGGTCTTATCAAGTCATATTGATGTTGACAGAGTGTTCGTTAACATGGATGTTCTTTCACAAGCTCAGAATAGCAGAGGCAAGAGTCATGCACTAATCCGTTAGGGTAGTGTAGCGCGTTACTCGACTAGGCAATATTTCGCATTCAAGGCACGTTTTGACATTGGCTGAGCGATGATGTTTTTGCATTTGTGGTTGATTTTCAAATGGGATATGTACAAATCGAGTCACCAGCCAAGATTTGGTAGAAAGCTGCTCTCGGCACAGATGCAGCCCCCACGGATATGGCACCCCCAAACTTAGCCCACCATGAAGACTGAATGCAGCATATGATATCTCGGGTCCCGGCATGAGTGCGATGACGCTCTAGACGTGTATACCGCTGCCAGCTCCCAGCTTCATCTACCCCTCACACACCCGCGTCATGCCATTGCAGGCAACAGCGCCTTAGGAGGTACCGGTAGCCTCCTCACGCTCCTTCCTTCGCTGTCTCTTCTCGAGTAGGGCGTCTCGTCGGTCGGCCAGGAGTCGGAATTGCCGTTGCTCAACACCAGTGAGCCAGTAGCCGAAGCTGCCACCAGCGCCGGCGTAGATGGGGTAGACCCAGAGAGACTCCTTGTTGAAGAGGGGGCGCATCTCAATGCCCAGCTGCCATAGCCTGGCGGCAACACCTGGTGAAGGTCGTCAGCAGAGTCCTTGGTGGGCACGCGCAGGCTGTTGGGGACGTACCGAGCCCGCTCCAGAAGAGGACCTTGTGGACCATGGTGAATTGGGGTGATGGTGGTAGTTGTATTGGTGTGAGAAAGTCGTCGCGTGCAGCAGCAGCAATTGGGACGGATGTCGTGGAGGCGCGTTGTCACCGCTGTACCGGGATTATGGCTTGCGATGCTCCATTGTCAAGCTCGCAAATGCCAAGAACGAACCACCCACGCGGATGCGGAAGTAACGTCCGCCGACCTCACCTCCGCAACAATGCCGATTTCGCGACCCTCCTGATATTGTCTCTCACTTTTTCACTTCTCGTCCTACCATTCATTCCTTGCAAACATTTTCGGCTGGGGTAGCAGCCTGGCGCCTCTACGTCATTCGCTGCTCGTCAGCCTCTCCCACCCCCGACATCCTGCGCCTGGCCGCGACACAAACGACACCAAAACGGCTGATCGCAACCACGACTAATCATCCATGGCGGAAGTCAGCCGCAAGCGCGCACCAGAGAGCGATGGCGCTGCGACTATGCGCAAAAAATTGAGGCCCTCGGAGCTCCCGCTTTCGCAGGCGAAACGATCAGCTATCGACAGCCTCGTGCACATGTTTCGCAAGAAGGGCGCATACGACGATATACGCAGAGACCTGATGAAGCAATACGTGTCAGGGGTGAGTGGCAAGATATTTATCATCCTAACACCGCAGGCTGACAATCACGCTCTAGCCTGCCAAAGATGAACTGCAAGCCGCGCTCAAGGAGCTCGTCGATCGCGAAACGGACCGCAATCCCTCTCTACTGTCCAAAGATCCCCGAATGGCAACCACGCTTATAGAAGGCGCTGGTGAGCGCAGCGACATCTATGGCAACATCATGAACACAGTCAATACTCTGTTGGATAAATTAATAGACGAGCATGGAGTGCCAAAGATGCGCGAGTACCGCATTCAGGAGATTGGTGCCGAAGCAGCCGCCGAGGAGGAACAGCGAGGTAGCAAGAGCGAAGAAGAGTGGGCTCAAGAGGCAGAAGCTCGCAGAGAGAAGCGAGAGGCCAAACGAGAGAAGGAGCTGGAGGCAGAGCGCGAGAGAGAGCGCGAGGAGAAGGCAAAGAGGGAAGAGCGCAAGCGCCGCGAGAAGGAAGAAGACGAAGCCCGTGAGAGAGAACGACAAGCGGAGAAGGAGCGGAGACGCAAGGAGCGGGAAGAGCGCGACAAGGAAGACGAGGAGCGCCGTCGCAAAGACCGAGAGAGGATTGACAAAGAGAGAGAAGAAGAGCGCCTGCGCCTCAAAAAGGAGCGAGAGGAACACGAGAAGAGCCGAGAGGCCCGTCTCAAGAAGATCCGCGAAGAAGATGCCGAGCGAGAGCGTCGCATACAAGAGGAGCTTGACCGAGATCGAGGTGGGCGCCATCGTGGTGGCCGTGGCCGTGGCCGTAGTCGTAGCAGGACTCCCGAGCGCGATAGGGATCGTCGTGGACGAGACAGGAGCAGGCGAAGGAGCAGGACAAGAAGCAGATCACCCGAACGCCGTTCATCTATCAAGCCTGAAAACATCAAAGACATCAAGGTGGACGACGACTTGGCATTGCAACTTCTACTACAGGAGAGCGAGCAAATGAAGAAATCACGACAGCGACCTGTCCTTGAGCGGTCCGAATCTCTCGAACCTCCTATGCGGAAGGCGCAACCTCCCAAGTCAATTGTTCCTCGTGATCCTCGACTGGCCAGGCTCGACAGCAAACCCGCCTCACCCTCGCAACGGTCACCGAGCAAAGACGAAGATGTCACCATGACAGACGCGCCATCAGCAGCGGAATCAGCCAAGGCCAGATGGGACAAGCCGCCCGAGCTGCCCTCGAAGCGAGGTCGTTCAAGATCCCGCAGCATCGCACGCAGCACCAGAAAGCGCAGCAGAACACGGTCGCACTCGCGCAGCAGCCGCCTCGACAGAGACCGACGTTCTTCCCGCTATGAAGATGACCGCCGTTCCCGCCGCGACGACGACAGACACTCTTACCGTCCGTCCCGCCGCGACGACCGAGACGACAAACTCTCGCGTCGCGACAGTCGGAGCCGCTCACGCGAAACCCACACCTCACGTCGTAAATCACGCTACGGCACACGCAGTCCCTCGCCGGCTCGCGACGAGCGGCGGAGAGACCGGGAACGCTCCCGTTCGAGGGGTGCAAGACGGGAGCGCTCCAGGAGCCCTGTACCTGCGCGCCGCCGCAATCGCTCGCGCTCCAGGAGTCCGGAGAATATCGATCGCTATGTCCCTGGCGGTGGGGGCGCTGCGGGCGGTAGTGCAAGGAAGCCACGCGACGATAGTCGGGACCGTGAGCGTGACCGCAAGCGCGATGACAGTCGTCCTCCTCCGCGTAAGAGGGATGATAGTCGGGATCGTGGTGGACGTGGGTATCGGACGAGGGACTATGATCGCTGGGATGGAGGGAGAGATAGGGATAGGGATAGGGGCAGTAGGAGACTGGAGAGTGATTGCTACCAACCTGGTGGTGCCTCTGCTTCTGGTGCTGATGCTGAGGACAAGGAGCGAGATCGCGATCGTAAGCCTAGAGAGAGGAGTCGCGAAAGGAGTAGGGAGAGGAGTAGGGATAGGGGGCGTGATGATAGGGAGAGGCGTAGACGGAGGAGTCGCTCGAGGAGTCGTAGTCGGGATCGACGGCGTTGATGCGGTTGTGGGGTTCCCTTCTTGGATGTATGATTAATGGTAGGTGTTTAATGCGTGATAGACAGTGACTCAGTCAAACATTGATGGGTATCTGGCTGGTGAGGCTGCCGTTGGGACATACGAGGACTGCTCGTCGCTCTTGCTCATCGGGAATTGGCGAGGCTCACCTGATCGGTAAGAGGCAGCGAGGCACACGTCTTTTGAGGCTTCCCGGACGCAAATTGTTCAAAGTGGATTTTTCTTCTCCCCCTCATCTGCCCATCAAATTTTGTACCTCGTCATTGTTTTTTGTTGTGATGGTTGCCGTCATGGACGCACCCAAGACTACCCTTATGTTGATAGCATGACATTCTCAGCCTTGTGCTTATCCCCAACTGATACGGTAGCATTACCCCGCTGGGGGAGCGTTAATCGCGCAGGCTTCCCATGATGACGTTACTTATATTAACTGGACATGTTCGCGCTACGCGTTGCAGTTCTCTCATCTACCGTTCGTCGTAGTACAAATTCATTTCTTGGCAGTTACCGCAAGTATGGGGGACACATATTGGGGAGATCCGATTTTGGAGGAAAAGTTACGCTGGGTCGACCCGTCCTACCCCCAGCAACAGCATACGGATGTCTTAGCCGATCTGCCTCAGAGCGTCAGTCTTCTGATCGAGCTCGATTTGCGTGGCATCGAGCCTCCAAAGTTCCTTCCACTATTGGACACGCTGCCTGCTACTTTACAGGTCCAGAAGCCAGAAACTGCACAAATCTTCCTCTGCGCCTCATTCACAGACGCGAAGTCGATATTCCAACGTCGCAAGATGGAAGCTTCGGCAGGATACATCGAACAAGTAACACGCGATGTACGTCGCTTCCCGTACAACAATATACCTAGCACCACCGAACAATTCCTTATGCCATACGATCCACGATGCCTTTTGGACTGGCTTTCAATTCAACCTGGCCGAGTTCAAAAGATGCTCTTACCCGAGTATGTTGCGATGCCATCAAAGCCACACGCTGATCAGCTTGTTGTGCGCAGTCAGGTCCATTTGACCCGAGGTGCAGACAATCGGTACATGGCTGTTTGGTTCGATTTCCGAGACGCATATACATCGGATGGCAAGATGGTGACTACTGCACATGACAACTTTGCTATCCCACCGTCAGCTTGGCAACGGCAATTTGCTTGTCGGTTCCAGGGATTACTCAATGAGCCTATACGCCATGCCAAGGATTTTCCCGGTTTCTTGCTTATCGATCTCTTGAGAACTGATATAATGGTATTTGAAAAATTCGTCTCGAGAGATCAAGAGCTACTACCTGTAGCCACTCATGCCCCTGTCGTTGTGGGATACCTTGAAAAGCGGCTCGATGGTTTTGAACTCACTCAGTCGATGATACGTAAATCCGAGGATATCCAAAGATACATCAACCACATGAGTACCCCACAGGCCCTGGAATCTATCGCTAGTGAGTCTCTCTCAAGCTACGAACAAAGTCTTCGTCGCCTTGAGATTGAAAGCTCGCTCCTGGTCTCAAACCTTAGGCGACGAGAAACTCTGGCCGACAAACGTTTGGAAGTATATAATCAGTTCGCACAGCAACGGCAAGCTTCAAGTCTATCGGCTTTGACCTACTGTGCCGCCTTTTTCCTGCCGCTCTCGCTTGCTGGTACATTTTTGAGTATGCAAAATCGAGCTAGAGATCTACGCTGGATTGTGTATGATTTTTGCGGTATCACTACGGTGTTTTGCACCGTTGCTGCGCTGGTCTACCTTTTGTCTTGGGCATGGTCTCATTTAAAAACACTGCATCTAAACAAGCGGTTGGAGAAGGGCAAGACTGAAATCACGGTGATAGGACAACCTCGGTATTCAAAGTTCTTGTTCGGTGTCGCATGGATGTTGATGGTAGCATCGTTTCTTGTTGGCATGCTGCATGATCTCCGACTGGGTCTCATCATGCTTACTGCACCCGCAGCTGTTGTTGTGTTATCAGGACCTGGTTCTCTCATTCTCTCCTTGATCCAAGCTTTAAGAACACTGAGCACAGAAAGGACTAAAGATGATATCAAGGAGGATCTCGAGGCTGGGGGAGGTGAAGCCAGAGATCCAAGCATGGCATAAACATCCTGGCAAAGACTTCAATATGTGAATGGATAGCAACCTCATGTGTTATCGATTCATCTTGCCATGGAAAGTCACTACCACGTTATTGATAACTTTACTCCTTTTCACCTTCCAGCTTCCTCACCTGAGTACGATTCCTCATTCCCAGGATCTCATTCTGCGCCCGAATAGCCATGGTCAACTGATAGATCATCGCACCGACAAAAATCAAGGCAAACGCAAATATAAAGAGAACTAACGTAAGCGTGTTGATGAAAGATCGAGTTTCCGCAGGGAAGACAATGTGCTGGTCGAAGTATACCATGATACCTATTGCAATCAGTCTGGAGCCTCTCAAGACCTAGGAATATAGAAACGAGGAAAGCTTACTGGCGGTGTGGTGATGAGAAATGTTGGTCTTGTAGCAAATCAAGATGGTCTACAGACTAAACTCAGAAATTCTCATCAAGACTGTAACATGGACGTGCGAAAGGAATGACAGGTTTTGTAGCTTGTTATTGCAGAGAAACTCACAGTGTTGTCTCACTGCGTGTGTGCTGACAAGACAGTGTTTCTCTGGTTTAGGCAGGTGGGGTAATATCATCCCTGCGGTATACAGCGCGCCTCTCATCGCCACTCCAGCCAAGTGGAGGCCGGTTTGACGTGGCGTGCATTCATGGACAGAACATCTGGTTGAACAAAAAAAAAGGATCGAACATGAGTCCTACGTCAAACATCCTATTCAATCCGCCACCAACCATTCTTTGCCGACCTCCCCTCATTATCGGACAAGACGTCCGTCTCATCCACTTTCGTCTCGACAATCTTACCTTGTTCTTCCACTGGTACACCCTCATCGTCGACTTCCAATAGTACCGTCCTCTTCCCTTTCTTCTGATGAAACTTCACCTTTTTCTCTCTTTTCGGTGACCCAGGACCAGTTTCCGATTGAGTTGACGGAGAAGGCGATGGCGGCCCGTTCTGACTACGCAGCGCACTCTTGAGCGAAACACTACTTACCTTGTTAAGCGGCGACGATGGTTCGTTCATTATGTTGAGATCTTCTACAATGGGAGTTGCAGGCTCGTCTTGCACATCCATTACCGCCTCCCCAAAATCGGCCTCCCAATTCTCCCTTTGCCAGTCTCGCACGACGTCCGGTTCTATTTGCAACCACTTCTGTCCCGCATCTTCCTCTCCAGGCGCCGGCATGCCTTCTACGTGCCAGTATAAGAGGTAGTTGTAGGTACCAGCATTCCACCTTAGACCAGTGCAGTCTTCCACCAGCACACCCGTTGTTACATACCATTCGATATTCCGTTCCTTCATCGCGGCAAAGGCAGCAGGGTCGCCGATGCGGTAGCGCTTACCGACTGGAAATTGCCAGCGAAAGGGGAGAGGGCGGGGTTCGTCGAGGGAGGAGGCCCGAGAGCGGATTGATGAGGGTAAGGTGTTTAGAAGTTTTTGAGTAGATGGCTGATGCGTTGGGCCGTGTGGGACGCGGGAGTCGGTTGCGACCCCGAGCAGGCCTTTGACCCTCTCTTCTGTGCTCTCATCTAGTGCGTGGCGTCGTGCTCGAGGCGCGAGACGAGTTGGGGGTATGCATTCTGCTGGCTCTGATATCTCTAGCGTACTGTCTTCTCGCCGAATTGCTATCGATGCATCCGCTAGCAAGCCCAACCTGAATGTGCTACCTGGACTTGTATATCCTGTGCCAGGGGCGTAATCGAGGTCAGTCTCTATTAAGATTCCTGGGAGATGCTTGGCAAGATTAGGACAGTCTCCGCATACCACAAGGTCCTCAGTCATGGTGCGCACAGCGTGGGCAATTGTTTCCGACTCTCTTGATACTCGGCTTTTGCCCAATGTTAACAGAAAACAGCAAGTTGCAAGCAAACTTACACCAATGCGATAAACAATGGCGCAATTAGATAGTCTTGTTATGAAAGATTGGTGTGAGCAAGATTTTACCTTAACTATATGGTCGCTGTGAAGCCCTGCGACGAAGACAGAAGCTTAGCTGGCGGTTCTTGACGTTCCGCGTTCCTATATTCATGTTGCTGGAGGTCGATCGTCTCCATGAACCAAGGCGTCAATGTGTTGAATGAACGCAATAGGTGTGTGATGGGATCTCAGCAGATGTCAGCTGGCGGTGATGGCACCCCTTGCATTGGGATATTCCAGCAGTAGCCACCTGCAGCATCGTGGCGTGACCACGGCAAGCTGTGAGCAACACACAATGAATGTCACAACATGAATATCCTAGTAAATTGACCCCCTGGTGACCAGCACAGCGCATCCGATGGGTTTGGAGAGAATCTTGGCGTAGGTCAGTAAGATGAGGTTGGTAGTGTAGAAGCAGGGACAGATGCCAAGACGGATTACCGAGACGATCCCGGTTAGAGGTGCAGTGGCGTGCAGGCTACAGGACGGCCTGGTCACGTATCTTCTCCATTGCGCGTGCGACGCCTTCCGTATTGGCTGACCGGCCTGCTGCCTTCCCTTTGATCTTCGACGTCCTTCTCTTCACAGCCGGCCATACACTCCTTCACCTGCACCGGCCCGCTGCTTCGCCTATCTTCTTCTGCGCTACCACGTTGCTTTCACCTACAAACTTTAACTAGCGCTTCCTGCCGTCATGTTTGCTCCCGGCAAGCCCAAGATCAAAACGAGAACTGTCCTCGTGAAGAAAGCACCCGCCCCCACAGCGAGCCCCTCACCGTCACCACACACTCGACCAGGCAACGGCACACGCAGTCTCAGCGCATCAGGGCCGCCATCGAATCGATACCAGTCCACCCCGCGCTCGCAAGCAGCCGCACGGGAACCCACGCGCAAGTCGGTTTCCGTGTCGCGTGTCGACACTCGCAAGCGCAAAGGCACCGATACACCGCAATGGGCAAGCAGCGATGAATCCAGCGATGATGAGGACAGTGACCGGCTGGGCGTCAAGCGACGGAGAACGCGGCCCGCGAGTAATAGCATTGAGCCTATGAGTCTGAACCGCGCACTCGAGCCGGACTTGAAGAGACGTATACGAATAGAGGAGGCAGACACAAAGGCCAAGGCGAACGGGATTTCGAACGGGACATCAAATGGAGTTGCAAACGGCACAAATGGCACGTCGGACATGCTGAAGATGGCACAGGAAAACGCCGCCTTCAGAAAGAAGAAGGCCGTGTCGGGCAAGAGCACACTCAAACACGGTTTCGAAATGACAAAAGACGACGTCGCAAAAGCCTACAAATCCGCATTCCCCGGTAGCGAGAAGAAGTTCACTGTCGAACTCCAATATCCCAGCCTATCACGCCCCGAGAAATTCGAAGCCGTAGCGCGCAAAGAAGTAGACGAGGAATACAGCCCCCTAGACGACATCTACTTCAGCATAGAAGAAATCATCCAGCACTATCTCCCACCCGACCTCGCCGCCGAACTCTCCTCCGACGCCCTAGGTACCGTCCGCCTCCTAAAGCGCGCCGTAACCAAAGACGACCCGGAACTCTTCAAAGCTGAACTCGCCAAATTCAACAAGTTGATCAAGGACCAATATGCAAATGGCACCATACCACGTATCCTCGACGACATGCACGCCATCCCCCTCAGCCTCGTCAAGCGCATAACAGCACAATCCTACAACCGCATCGTCTCCCCACACGCACACCGCCTGCGCAAAGTCGAAGGAAAAGAAACCACCTATGGCGAACTCCTGACGCCTTTTGTCCACAAAATCTTTGCGCAAACAGGGCTCAACAGCACACACACGTTTGTTGATCTGGGTTCCGGTGTAGGCAACGTCGTCCTGCAATCCGCTCTCCAAACCGGCGCCGAATCCTGGGGCATCGAGAAGATGAAACTAGCCGCCTCCCTCGGATCGGAACAAGCTGCCGAACTCAAAGCGCGCAGTAAACTCTGGAACATTACGCTCGGTCGCATCGAGCTTATCGAGGGGGATTTCTTGGAATCCCCGGAGATTGATGAGGTGCTGAGAAGAGCGGATGTCGTGCTGGTGAACAACAAGGTGTTTGGCGAGACGCTGAATAATTTGCTGTTACAGAAGTTTTTGGATCTCAAACAGGGGTGCAAGGTGGTTAGTCTGGAGAGCTTCGGTGGTGGTGCCAAGCAGGGGGTTAGGAATGAACAGAGTATTGCGGGGTTGTTTGATGAGGAGAAGTATGAGAGCGGGACCAACAGTGTAAGTTGGGCGGGCGAGAGTGTTGAGTATTTCATCGCGGAGAA
>NW_024066152.1:0-843 GCF_013036055.1 Alternaria burnsii
TTCTTTTTTTAGTTTCTTTTTTTAGTTTCTTTTTTTCTATGGGGGAAAAAAAAATAAACAAACAGAAAAAGAAACAAACAGGAAAGACGTACTATCATTATAATTTTTTTTAATTATTTTGTATTCGTTTGTGGCTTTAGAGTTATAACTATTGCCCCGACCATTGCTAGTAATAATATAATGGATGTAATTATTAATCATATTGAATAATTACCATACAGTATATTTCCTATACTTGTTATATGAGAAGTTTCTGCTAAATATCCATCTCATGACACAGATGTAACATTCGTTAAATTTTTTTTAATGCTAAAATGATAAAGTAAATTATTAGTCATAACCATATATGGTAAAACATTATTAACAAAATAATTAAAGAAACTACCTACTAATATAGCTAAAGGTATACTATTGATACTATCTATTAATAGTTCAGATATTCTAACATTTATTAACATTAATATAAATAAAAATAAGATAGACACAGCCCCTACATATACTAATAAGTAAGATAATCCTATAAAGTTTAATCCTGTTAGAATTAAATAAGCAGATATACATAAAAATAAACCTATTAAAAATAAAACAGATACTATAGGATTTTTACTAATAATAACTAATATACCTAATAAGATAGCAATAATGTACAATAAGTCTAAATTAACAACATTATAACCACTAAATGTCATTTCATTAACTATATACAACATATAAAATTGTTCTTTACCCTTTTCATAACTATTATATAGCTACAATATAAGTAAAAATAGAGCTATTCTATAGTACGATTAAGTAAAAATATACTCTATATTATTATAGCCATTAACAAACAACTATATATTA
>NW_024066164.1:0-341 GCF_013036055.1 Alternaria burnsii
GTAAGTATAAGTACTATTATAATTATAATTATAATTATAATTACTACTAAGTAGCTATAAATACTTATAGCTTAGTAGTAGTTCTAATATCTAAAGTAACTATAGTAGTTATACATCTATTAAATTTCTTTATTATTACTTTCTAAGCTATTTAAGTTACTAAATTAATTATTTACTACTTTATAAGTTACTACTCTATATTTATAACTATTTTTTATTATACCTATTCTAGAACTTAAAGAATAGTATAAATAAAGTCTAGCTAGCTATTAAATAGACTATTAAAGATATTCTAGAAGTATTTATTTTACTTATTAATTCTTAAGCTATAAGCTATAACT
>NW_024066158.1:0-542 GCF_013036055.1 Alternaria burnsii
CCCGCAAGGGTGCACCATCGACCGATCCTGATGTCTTCGGAAGGATTTGAGTAAGAGCATGGCTGTTGGGACCCGAAAGATGGTGAACTATGCTTGAATAGGGTGAAGCCAGAGGAAACTCTGGTGGAGGCTCGCAGCGGTTCTGACGTGCAAATCGATCGTCAAATTTGGGCATAGGGGCGAAAGACTAATCGAACTATCTAGTAGCTGGTTCCTGCCGAAGTTTCCCTCAGGATAGCAGTAACGTATTCAGTTTTATGAGGTAAAGCGAATGATTAGAGGCCTGGGGGTTGAAACAACCTTCACCTATTCTCAAACTTTAAATATGTAAGAAGTCCTTGTTACTTAATTGAACGTGGACAGTTGAATGAAACGTTATTAGTGGGCCATTTTTGGTAAGCAGAACTGGCGATGCGGGATGAACCGAACGAGGGGTTAAAGTGCCGGAATATACGCTCATCAGACACCACAAAAGGTGTTGGTTCATCTAGACAGCAGGACGGTGGCCATGGAAGTCGGAATCCGCTAAGGAGTGTGTAACA
>NW_024066155.1:0-803 GCF_013036055.1 Alternaria burnsii
CACCTTACCAGATAGTATAACATATCCCAGTAAATAAATCGATATTAACTGGAAAATTGCACTGTATATTTATATTTACACAGCAATTAGTGGGAGGAGAAGATGAACCTATTTTTCATAAAGCCCCCACAAAAAAAGAAATTAGCTCATTTACACAGCAATCGAGGGAGAAGATTCTTTTAGGATTTACCTATTATTAAACCCTCTATAAAAAAAGAAATTAGCTCAATTGGTAGAGCATCCGTTTTACACGCGGCAGGTTAAGTGTTCGAATCACTTACTTTTTTTTTATTTATACCTCTTTAGTTATTTATACCTCTTTAGTTATTAATCTATACCTCTTTAGTTATTTATCTATACCTCTTTAATTTTTAAGGTTAAATTTTTGTATTTTCTATATATTTTAGTTCTAAGTTTATTGTTGGTCTTTATGTGGATACAAGAGCGTATTTCACAGCAGCAACATTAATTATTGCAGTTCCTACCGGTATTAAAATATCTTCTTTATTAGCAACTTGTTATGAAAAAGTGTATTCTGAAAAAGTGTATTCTGAAAAAGTGTATTCTAAAAATTTTTATAAATATTATTTAAAAGTGTAGTAAAATGAACGGTTTATCCATTTTACAAGCAGCAGGTATATAAATACTCATTTTATCTGTAAAACAATAGTGTAGTGATTGTCTTATAAATGATTCACTACCCTTTAGAGGTAATAGAGTTATTTATTACCTTATAAACACACGTGGCTCTTGTAAATTAATCAGTTTTTACTTGTAATCTTATTACAAGTAAATTGTAATAA
>NW_024066173.1:0-207 GCF_013036055.1 Alternaria burnsii
TTCTTCTCTTAGGTTTATTACTATATTTATATCCTTATCACTTCATATTGATCCCAAAAAAGGCCAATATTCACTTCGTACGAAGCTATTCAAAGTTGGGCAGTTTTGGTCAAAGTAGTTTGGACGAAGTTTGCACAAGTTTTCCGTTGAATAAAAAATGGGTCTAACGTTCTTCTCTTAGGTTTATTACTATATTTATATCCTTAT
>NW_024066157.1:0-591 GCF_013036055.1 Alternaria burnsii
TTTTTTTTTTCATATATTGTGATATATGAAAAAAAAAGTTAAAGCTTGCGGTAATTTTTTTTTCTTTTGCTTAACTTTTTGTTTATTTTTTTTACTTTCTTTTTTTTCTATAGGGAAAAAAAACAGAAAAAAAAAGAAAGTATAGCAATAAACCATGAGCAAAAGAAAAAATTTAGAGAGAAATAAGCTGTAAATAATAAAAAGGATTATATATTTTCATAACTATTAACTTGGGTTTTGTTTTGGAGTATACCCATTACATTACTATTAAATTTTATATAATACATATGATTTTTTATTATGTTATATAAACATAGAACTATTTTATAAGAAATAATATGTAAATCGTAAAAAGGGTTATATATTTTCATAACCATTAACTCGGGTTTTGTTTTAGAGTATGCCCATTACATTACTATTAAATTCTATATAATCCCATTGGTGGACTTCTTGAATATGACGCGCCACCTTTTTAACTACAGGATAACTGAAATGGAATGGGGTGATAATTAGCACTGCTTTTAACGGTTTACAGGTTTGAGCAACTATGTTTGGGCTTTAAGACTTTGTATTTCTATCCCTTTTTTTTTT
>NW_024066162.1:0-357 GCF_013036055.1 Alternaria burnsii
GCTTTAAATCTCAATTTAAACCTTCATACGAATCTATTGAAAGTTTGGACGATCTTTGTCGTAGAAGTTTGCACAAGTTTTCCGTTGGATCAAAAATGGGTCTAACGTTCTTATATTAGGTTTATTACTATATTTATATCTTTATCACTTCATATTGGTCCAAAAAAAGGCCAATATTCTCTTCATACGAAGCTATTCAAAGTTGGGCAGTTCTTTGTCAAAGTAGTTTGGACCAAGTTTCCCTTGCTCCAATAATGGGTCTAACTTTTTGAGAATTATTTAAAAACTATATTTACACCTTTATAACTTTATATTGGTCCAAAAAAAGGCCGGTATTCATTCTAAAAGCTTTAAATC
>NW_024066166.1:0-248 GCF_013036055.1 Alternaria burnsii
GCTTTAAATCTCAATTTAAACCTTCATACGAATCTATTGAAAGTTTGGACGATCTTTGTCGTAGAAGTTTGCACAAGTTTTCCGTTGGATAAAAAATGGGTCTAACGTTCTTCTATTAGGTTTATTACTATATTTATATCCTTATCACTTCATATTGGTCCCAAAAAAGGCCAATATTCACTTCGTACGAAGCTATTCAAAGTTGGGCAGTTTTGGTCAAAGTAGTTTGGACGAAGTTTCCGTTGCTC
>NW_024066163.1:0-348 GCF_013036055.1 Alternaria burnsii
TACTAAAGTAAGTATAAGTACTATTATAATTATAATTATAATTATAATTACTACTAAGTAGCTATAAATACTTATAGCTTAGTAGTAGTTTAAATATCTAAAGTAACTATAGTAGTTACGCGTCTATTAAATTTTTTTTATAGTTATCTCTTAAGCTATTTAAGTTACTAAATTAATTATCTACTACTTTATTAGTATCTACTATATATTTATAACTATTTCTTATAATACTTATTTAAAACTTAAATAATAGTATAGATAAAGTCTAGCTAGCTATTAAATAGACTATTAAAGATATTCTAGAAGTATTTATTTTACTTATTAATTCTTAAGCTATAAGCTATAACT
>NW_024066165.1:0-333 GCF_013036055.1 Alternaria burnsii
GTTAAGTGTTCGAATCACTTATTTCTTATTACTTATTGATGGTAAGTAAATATATTTATAGAGATCTTAGCTTAATGGTAAAGCGTATGACTTTTAATCATTCTCATAAGGGTTCAAGTCCCTTAGATCTTAAAAAAACATATACGGCTATAGGATAATGGTTAGTCCAATCGTCTTCCAAACGATGTGTACCGATTCGACTTCGGTTGGCCGTATTGGGTCAGTAACTTAATGGTAGAGGACTTTCTTGTCACGAAAGTAGATATCGGTTCAAGCCCGGTCTGACTCGTACTCTATTATAATGAACTTTATCCTTATATTCCCCCCCCCCCC
>NW_024066168.1:0-242 GCF_013036055.1 Alternaria burnsii
AGTAATTATAATTATAATTATAATTATAATAGTACTTATACTTACTTTAGTAATAAAGTAATTACTATAATATATATAATACTATTACTATTTAATCTCTAAATAGTATTAGTAATAGCTATAATAATAAGTATATTCTATTAAAGTATTAGGTAACTTATTATATAGAAGTATAAAGTTAGTATTAAAACGTTAGTAAAATAAGACGTTTAAGTATGTTTAAGCTTAACTACTTAAAATAT
>NW_024066172.1:0-208 GCF_013036055.1 Alternaria burnsii
AACTACTAGACTTTAGACAAACTACTAGACTTTAGACAAACTACTAGACTTTAGACAAACTACTAGACTTTAGACAAACTACTAGACTTTGTAGTAAGTACTACGCTCTTTGAATTTAGTAAGAGTTGAAATAATTTTTTAAAAAACTACTAGACTTACAAAACTACTAGACTTACAAAACTACTAGACTTACAAGACTACGTTAAGA
>NW_024066167.1:0-247 GCF_013036055.1 Alternaria burnsii
AAAACTACTAGACTTTGCCAAAAACTAAGCGACTTGTTTAGACTTGGTAAAAGTTCTTATTCAGCTTACAAACTACTAGACCTAGAGACTTGGTTAAATTCTCCAACCTCTTTCAAGACTACTAGACTCTACGCTTGTCTCAAACTACTAGACTTTGCTGTAGTTTTGCAAACTCAGAATACTAGAGTTCTACCCATTTCCCCTTCTATTGCCGCAGACTAAGCTGCTCATCAATAAACGGGGAGGG
>NW_024066153.1:0-836 GCF_013036055.1 Alternaria burnsii
CTCTCTTTCCAAAGTGCTTTTCATCTTTCGATCACTCTACTTGTGCGCTATCGGTCTCTGGCCAATATTTAGCTTTAGAAGAAATGTACCTCCCATTTAGAGCTGCATTCCCAAACAACTCGACTCGTCGAAGGGGCTTTACACGGCAATAGCCAGCGACCACGTACGGGATTCTCACCCTCTGTGACGTCCTGTTCCAAGGAACTTGGACCGCTGCCAAAGCCAAAGCGCCCTCTGCAAATTACAACTCGGACTCTAAAAGAGCCAGATTTCAAATTTGAGCTGTTGCCGCTTCACTCGCCGTTACTAGGGCAATCCCTGTTGGTTTCTTTTCCTCCGCTTATTGATATGCTTAAGTTCAGCGGGTATCCCTACCTGATCCGAGGTCAAAAGTTGAAAAAAGGCTTAATGGATGCTAGACCTTTGCTGATAGAGAGTGCGACTTGTGCTGCGCTCCGAAACCAGTAGGCCGGCTGCCAATTACTTTAAGGCGAGTCTCCAGCAAAGCTAGAGACAAGACGCCCAACACCAAGCAAAGCTTGAGGGTACAAATGACGCTCGAACAGGCATGCCCTTTGGAATACCAAAGGGCGCAATGTGCGTTCAAAGATTCGATGATTCACTGAATTCTGCAATTCACACTACTTATCGCATTTCGCTGCGTTCTTCATCGATGCCAGAACCAAGAGATCCGTTGTTGAAAGTTGTAATTATTAATTTGTTACTGACGCTGATTGCAATTACAAAAGGTTTATGTTTGTCCTAGTGGTGGGCGAACCCACCAAGGAAACAAGAAGTACGCAAAAGACAAGGGTGAATAATTCAGCAAGGCTGTA
>NW_024066148.1:0-1647 GCF_013036055.1 Alternaria burnsii
TATATTTCTAAATACTTACTTAGCTTTACTATATATAGCTATATATATTCTTATTTAGAACTTTTATTAATTACTACTAAAGCTATAAATTTTATATAGATTTAGAGAGCTACTATAAAGCTTTTAACACTTAGTAGTTATTATAAAGCTTAATATTAAAAAAAGAGTATAGTTTAACTTATTAGAAAGAATTATAGTTAATAGTAAGTAACTAAGGTTTTAAACTATAGAATTTAAATTTTAAAAAATATTTAAATATAAACTTAAATATTTTTTTTTTAATTTCTATATCTTAATATTTTAAGCTTAATTATTATACTTAAGCTTTTCTCTTTAGGCCTTAAAAATAGAGCTTATAGTATTTCTATATTATATATTATTATATTATCGCGTTATTATATTATTATATAATATTATAGTAGTATTAAGGAAATTTTAAGTAGCTAAGCCTAAAGCTAGTATTAGAATACTAACTTTTTACTTCTATATAATAAGGTACTATATAGTTATACTATAATAAGATATACTTATTATTATAGCTATTACTAATACTACTTAGAGACTAAGTAGTAGTATTATTAAGTATATTATAGTAACTACTTTGTTATAAGAGTAAGTACTAGTGCTATTATAATTATAATTATAATTATAATTTTAATTATAATTACTACTAAGTAGCTATAAATATTTATAGCTTAGTAGTTCTATTATCTAAAGTAACTATATTAGTTACGCGCTTACTAGATTTTTTTATTATTACCTCCTAAGCTATCTAAGTTACTAAATTAATTATCTATTATATTATACCTATTTTAGTTTATAGATAATAATATAGATAAAGTTTAGCTAGCTTTTTAAATTAACTTTTATAAATATCTTAAAAGTATTTATTTTACTTATTAGTTTTTATACTCTTAGCTATAACTATATTATATAACTACTATAATCTTATATCTTAAGTATAAGTAAAGGCTTTATTTTCTAAACTTATATCTTTTCTAGCTAGTATAAAAATAGTACTAATAAAAAGAAGTTTAATTCTAAATATTTTTTTATTAAACTTACTTTTAAGCTCTTCTGCGCTTAAATTAGATAAGCTAACTAGCTATATATAAGCTTATACTTAGTAATTAAAGTTACTTTTAAAGTAGTTAATATTAAAAATAACTTAATTCTTACTATATTAATAAGTAGCTATTAGCGTAGTGTTTATAGTTATTATTATTATTATTAAAGAGACTATAAAATTCTTTATAACTAGGTGCTCTATACTTATAATATAGTTATATATAATAATTTATAGTAATATATTAAAGATAGTAAGCTTAAATATAATAATAAAGCTTAAGATATTAAAATATAAAAGTTAAAAAAAAGTATTTAAGTTTATATTTAAATATTTTTTAAAATTTAAATTCTATAGTTTAAAACCTTAGTTACTTACTATTAACTATAATTCTTTCTAATAAGTTAAACTATACTCTTTTTTTAATATTAAGCTTTATAATAACTACTAAGTGTTAAAAGCTTTATAGTAGCTCTCTAAATCTATATAAAATTTATAGCTTTAGTAGTAATTAATAAAAGTTCTAAATAAGAATATATATAGCTATATATAGTAAAGCTAAGTAAGTATTTAGAAATATA